>NC_056731.1:1499785524-1499858898 GCF_019279795.1 Protopterus annectens | reverse complement strand
TTTTTAACCCTTAAAAATAATAAATTTTCCAATAATTTCAAAATTTACAATTATAGTAACATCAAATTATATAAAACTCATTTCAGCCTGTTATCCAAAGGGCTGAAATTTATTCCGACACCAAAATTTAATATAGTGAATAACATATTAGAGTTTAAAAAATACACAAGAAAATTGAATTTAGCTATGATGTTTGGAAACAAAGACTACAATATAAAAGGGAACATAGACTCTTTAAAAAAGAAAAGTAGTTTTATTCCATTTAGTAACCCCAGTATACAGAAATTTGATAATAAGGTTACCAGAGAATTCTATTTAGCTAAAAAAGCTACCAAAGAATACAAGATAAAATCTAACCTAACTGCAGAGGAGCTTAATACTTTAAGTGAGCTACAGAATAACAGGAACATCAGAGTCTAGACTGGTTAGAGCTAAATAACCACATACTCTATCAACAGCTACTTATCACTCATAAGTCTCTTTTCTACCCTGATGCTACCCCTAGCCTTAAAAAACTAATTTCACCATATAAAAACCTATCCACACTACGCTCTGCTAATAAACTCCTTGTGGCCTTAAATAAATCATATAATAAAGCTGGGGATGCATTATTCTCTAACTCTGTCGGGAAATTCTGGAATCCACTCCCTCATGAAATAACTAACCTAGACTCTACATCCCACTTCAAAAGACACATCAAAGAATATCTAAAATCCCGGTGGTTATGCCCTTGTGCTAACCCTGACTGAAATGATTTCATTATTTCCCAAGTTCCCCTCTCCTTACTGGTCCTCTAATAATAGGTTTAATTATTGACTGTTTTATCCTTGATATTGACTCTACCTTAGCATTCTAGTTTATTGTCACATATGTTTTCCCACCTTGTGTTCTGCTTATCTATCTTTTATTTAGTCTAACTTCAAAATATTCTATACCACGTATTTTACGTTTATCTGACTTTTTCTCTATTTACATACATTTTGTCAGTGTTAGTTTTTCGTAAATTGCTAAATAAGTCTACACTGGTACTTTTGTATTATGTTTATTTTGGTCTTTTGTAATAATTGTTTTTACTGTATTTGGAGCTTTTCTCCCCGGGCCTCTACTGAAAACGGATATATGTCCAGTAAGACTAGCCCGGTCAACAAATGTAAAATAAAATAAAAAATAAAATAAAATAGAGTCATGAAACCCGATAAGGGGGGTGGCATCGTATTTTTTGATGCTATTACATATAGTGGTGTAATAAATGACATCTTACACAAATCAGGAAACTATACACCTATTTCACAGAATGAGGTTAATATAGCCTACAGAAGAATAGATTTGTATCTAGAAGAATATATTTTAGAACAAAGAATATCTGAGGATTTATTTCACTTCATGACTGTGGATTTTCCTACTATGGCCACCATAGTAGGAATTCCTAAGGTTCACAAGGACCACAACAACCCCCCTTTCCATCCGATCATCTCTGGGAGCAAGTCAAAGACATTCCCAATAGGTGTGGTTATTGACAATATGCTCAAACCAATTTATAGTGACGTTCAACATTTAGTAAAAGACTCGTGGGAGTTTTTAAAAAATTACCCCATTACCAAGTACAACAGCAACACCTTGTTCAGTAGTATAGATGTCATCGATTATTTAGTAGTATCCCCATTGATGAAGGTCTAGAAGCATTCACTAATTGTCTGAGAAAACACACAAATATGACATGGGACAGAATAACATTATTAGCGGATCTAATGTCTATAGTATTGGAAAATAACTTCATATATTTTGAAGGGGAGCTCTTCAAGTAGACCAGGGGAGTAGCTATGGTGGCAGCTTGTGCCCCCATATTTGCTAACCTGGTCATGCTTGATTGGGAAGACAACAATGTTTTTAATAGCATATACTATAAGTCGATCAGTTATTACTCCAGATTTCTTGACGACATCTACATTTTGTGGAATGGGGAGAATAGTTGTTACACAGAATGTATCACTTATATAAACGCTAGTAGCGAATATTTAAAATTTACAGCAGTATATAACAATCAAGGGGTACCATATCTTGATACATTAGTATCAGTGGAAAATGGGCATTTGAAATCCACTATATTCAGAAAAGCCACTTTTACAAATTCTTATATAGATTTTCATAGTTACCATCCAAGAAGAGTGAAATGTAACATATACAAAGGGCAGTGTATCAGAGCTATGTGAATGACATCTGAGTACACAGATATGGTAAAAGAGATAGAATATATCACCTCATTATTTTTAGAAAGGGGATATGATTTAGATTTAATGAACAACATATCCACCTATATCATGGAACTTAGAGATAGTAGGTACACATCACTATTTGGAATTAATGAGGAAAGTACAGCACTTGAATCAGGTATTAATGACACAACTACTACAGTAGTTAATAACTACAAAAGGGCGTGTATCATTGAATATGGTCCGTTTAGTAATATTATTAAAGATATTATGATAAAAAACTGGCATTTATTGACAAGTGAACAAGAAATTTTGGATATTGTTGGAACAAGACCCATTTTTGTTAACAAAATGGGTAGGAATATAAAAAGCTTATTAGAATCAAACAAAAGTGAGATGAGAGGGACCAACACACACACAGTTAAATGCGGGGCTTGCAATCAATGCACTTATATATATGAAACTAGCCCTGTTATGTTAAAGAACTTAAATAGGACCAAAATATTCTTGTTCAAAGGTAATTGTAAATCTAAGATGCTGTTATACATAGCATTGTGCTCGGTCTGTCCAGCATTTTATATCGGAAAGACCGAGAGACTTTTTAGACAAAGAATATATTCTCATACATACTGTATAAAACGTAACGACAAAAAGAATGCCCTAGCAAGACATACCATAGAAAAAGGGAATGAACACAAATTTAAGTTTGCCATACTAGAGATAGTAAAGAATAACCCAAGAGGAGGTAATATTAAAAATTGTTTGGCATATAGGGAATTATATTGGCAAGTGTTAACAGATGCCACTTCCACACCAGGCATTAATGATTACTTGTCTATAAAACCTTTATTAATGTTAAACAATTGATATTTGTATCTTAATTTACTTCTGTTTTAATATTCTAACCTAGTTTAGTTCAGTAATATAGTTTTCACTACACATTATTCATTTTTAATATTTTTAATATTTATATGTGTTTGTTATATAGGGATGTAATGTTAACAGCTTAGGGTACACATGGATAGCTTACGAACACTATTCAAAAGTGTTATATCACTTTAAGCTGATTACTTTTACTTAGCGCTTTTTGGCGCCAATTTTAAATATAAATGAATGTAAAGAAATCACATCAACTGTTCTGAGGAAGCTCGCTTTTGTTGCGAGTGAAAGCGCTAAACCTGTTGACTCTGTTTTTACATATTAAATACTTTTTCTATCAGCTGTAACCGGCTTGGATTTATTTTGCTGATCTACATACTGCGAGTGGAAATATCTGTTTGGGAATTTGGTTTGCTCTTGTATGCCTCATATGG
Organism: Protopterus annectens; assembly: GCF_019279795.1. Classification (NCBI taxonomy): domain Eukaryota; kingdom Metazoa; phylum Chordata; order Ceratodontiformes; family Protopteridae; genus Protopterus; species Protopterus annectens. Next base: position 1,499,855,375 of record NC_056731.1, on the reverse strand, counting down.
TGTACTCGCATGTGCCTACTGGGAGCACTGTTATCAGTCCCCCACGTGTAGCTGTGGGTTATCCACAGGCACATCTGGCAATATCAGCATACCACATGTACCCGCAACCTGCCTGGACACCTACATAGGTACATAGGTGCATAGGTACATACTAGGCTATGTGCCCTACGGCATGTGTAAGCCTAGCCAGAGTGTGTGTGGCATTCACCACCCCTTAGGATGAGGATACTATATCCATTGGTCTGCTGTCCCTCTGTCCAGCAGTGACACAGAGATGATTCCTGGGGCATACTTACGATCTCCCATCCACACGTCAAGATTACTCTTGGACAGAGTCAGTGAGGGGCTCTGCTTCACAAGGGCTGGGAATCTGTTCCATGGTGTAGGGAGTCTCTGGGCCATGTACCTGTCCCTCCAGCACGTCCTATTTATATCCGTGTTGAGGTTTGTGTCTGTTGCTCTCATGCCCGTGGTTGTTTGGATCCTAGGAGGTGGAGCATGTCCATGAAACCCAGGTTGGACATGGCCGTGTATGTCAGGCACAGATCACCTCGGAGCACACGGTATGAGAAGGTATAGATCCGGAGTTCCCTCAGTCGGGCAGCGTGTGACATATGTTTCAGCACCTTTATCCCTGTGTCGGGGAACGTTTGGGGTCCTTCCGACTGCCGCAGGTGTCGGTTTAGGTACATTCCAAATGTGGCATTGTACCCAATCATTGGTCTGATGCGTGAAGAGTACAGGGGTACAATTACCTTCCCTGATCTGGATGTGAATCCCTTCATGACCAGGTGGGCACTGTGGAATGTCTTCCCAACCACATTGGCAATGTGGGTGTCAAGAGAGGTTACCGACAAGTTGGGTCCCCAGGTCCCTGATCACGTCTACCGTGTTTAATGGATTACCACCTATGTGGTAATTCGGGGTTAACTTGTCTTTCCCAAAGGGTAGGTCTATACCTTCCCTGGCATGTTGCTTCAGGCCATGACTCTGGCACCAGTTATCCATTTCTATGAGACCTCAGGTGGATGTCTGTGTCTGATGGGGTGTTGATTATGGTGGCCGGTTTGCAGTCATTTGCATACCTTGTCTGCCACAATCCCCCTATGTTTGCATGCACGTTGGAAAGTTGATTGCCGAACAGGAGGGGGCCCAGGACTGAGCCCTGTGGGCCACCACTTTCGGGACGGCTTGGAGTCTGACATGGCACCAGGAACACTAACCCTGTGGGTTCTGACCTTCATCCGGTTGGCAAGCCATGCTGTGAGACATATGGCTCTACATCTACGCTGGTGAGCCTTTCTATGATGCCTGCGTGGAGTTTGGTTCGAACGCTGTCGCCAGGTCACGGTAGTCTGTGCGAACCAATGTACCCCCATCAATGGCCTTAGTGACTCTTCCGAACAGGTCGACCAGGTTCAGGAGGCAGGATCTGCCCTTGACTAAGCCGATGTGGGTATGTTCCAGTATTTGTCATTCCCCAATGTCTTCATTTATGGGCTCCATTATGGTCCCCTCCATAGCTTTGCAGACACGGCTCTCCAAGCTTATAGGGCAGTGATGTCCAGAGTCCGTAGGAACACCGCCTTGGTGGAGTGGGACCACAGTTGCCGTATGCCATCCATCGGGTACGTAGCCTGTAGTAAGGCTAAGATTGAACAGCAGCCTTATGTGCGTGTTGAGGCCCTCATCGAGGTTGTGTAGCACTCAGCCGGGGACACCGTCTGGTCCCATTGATGCTGTGTTCTCTGCTTTACAGATAGCAGCTCTCACCTGGCCATTCGAGATGTTTGGGAGGCTAGACTCTGGTGGGATAGATACCTCCCTCTTGGGGGGGTAGATGTATGCACGGAACCTGTCTGCCAGTTTCTTGGCAATGTCTGTGGGTTCAGTGATCATTGTACCATTCTGGACTAATTCCGAGCATAACTGTGAGCTTCCACCCATGTTCCTACCATAGCTAAGGAAGGCCTTATGGTTGTCTTATGTGTCCTTTGTAAGACCTGTCCCACAGGTGGCCTTGGATGATTGTATGACTGATTGTATGTTACCGCCAGTATTAATCAGTGATGCCTTCCCTGGTAGTGATATTGCTCTGTCATGTAGTAGCTTTCACCTCTTGTTGTACGGTTTGTTTATGGCTGGGGTCCACCAGACCATGTGCCTGCCTTTGGTGGACAAGGTCCTGATGTTATTAGGGATTGCTTGATCCAGACATTCCTGTGGGTGCTCGTAGGAGGCATTTGTAAGGGTTTCAGCAGCGTGGCCTGTGTTTACCACTGGCATGGAGGCCTTGTAGGGTACCACACCAGTCCTATGACGTGTGGGTTTTGCTGTGGAGTGGTCTTCACTGTGGTCTCCCTTGCTGTTGTTGGGGGCGGGATGCGGATCACCAGTGAGATCACTATATGGTCTGACCTCACCGTTGAGGGATGTACATCCTGTGTGGAGCATGTCGTCCCCATGCGTGATGATCAGGACTAGTATAGATCCCCCCCTTGTGGGTATGGTGTATAGTTGTTCCACAGCATTCGGGTGTATGAACACCTGGAACCTTTGGTGTAGGGTGTTGTGTCCTGGGTAATGTTCCCGGTCTATGTATGGGTGGGTGATGTCACCCGATATGATGGTGTTGTGAGAGCATTCATACTCTCCAGTGTCTTCAGGAAGGCTGTGCGGATATCCTGGGTTTGGGAGGGTGGTCTGTAGCATGCAAAAAACCGTAGGGCAGTCCTACACACGGTTAATTGCACCTGGATGGTCCCCGCTGCTACGTGCGTTACTGCCAACCTGGAGGTGTGGGTATCCTTCATGGAAACGGAGACTCCCCCTCCTTCTGTGGTTCGGTCCGGGTTAGGGTCCTGGGCATGATATGAGGTATGACCTGATAGTGCTGGGGTGCTCTCAGGAGCCCTGAACCAGGTTTCAGTCACAGCACTGACATTGATGTCCTCCATACTGGGGAGGGCTTTTGAGGGCGTGCAGCTTGGGTGTAGACTATTGGCACTGAGCAGTATTACCCTTAGTTTTTCCCAGGTATGTAGTCTAGTGCGGTAGGTCTATCATTTCAGCCTTGCCTGCAGTGGTCACTGTGGGGGTGGCAGGAGCCTTTGCCAAATACTTGAAGACCAGGGGTGACAGGTGCAAACCATCCCTTGCGAAGGAGCATGGCGTGTCAAGCATGTCATCCCAGGCAAGAGGACATTGGATCCCCTCAGACTGACACCGGTAATCAGACAAATTATCAAGGGCGATCAGTCGGACCCAGTATTGTTGCATCATTCTTGGTGAGGGTGGGATACTGCTCAGGGTCAGGGTCATGCTGGCCTGGGCTACACAATCTGAGAGCCCCTCTGTGTCTCCTTTCATGTATCCCAGGGTGGTATGTCTCCAGTCGTTGACACCAGCATGGACAATGATCGCGTCATACCTGTACATGCTGCAGTGTGACCTGAGTGCGTGTGTTATGTGGTGGATTCCAGCGCCCAACAGGCAGCCTACTGTGATCATTCCCTTGTTCAGTCAGGTGGGTGGGACGTCGGTGTGTCTGACTATGGTGTCACCTATTACAAGTGTGTCTGGCATTGTGTGTGGCCTTAAGGGCTGTGACTGTTTAGCACACTGACATTGAGAACTATGTGTTGCATGTCCTATGTCTTGTGGAGGCAGTTGCTTGGGTGTCTGCTTTGGAGACCTCGTTAGGTTCGTTACATGTTTTAACAGTGCCTCCGAGTATGTCTTTGTGTGTTCATGTGTTTGTTTAGCATTTGTGATAGCTCCATGTGAAACCGGGTTTGTGGTGTGCGTGGTGTCCTTCCCCTCCCATTTGGTCTTGCCGGTCGTGGTTTGATAGACCTCAGCCTCCTGTCTGGCTATATAGTTGCATCTCTCACATGTATTATGTTTAGTGGGGGAGGTGCGGCTTGTCCGTGTCCATGAGGCACCTGTAACATTGCCTCAGGATGCCCAGATTCACCATCTGAACAGGAGAGGTCGCTATCAATTGACCCTACGACAACTCAGAGAATGTGAATGCGTTTGCTGTGTAACTGGGTCAGAAGGGACCTATCGGGAAGTGGGTACTCAAGGGGATTCTAGGCTAGTGTAGTACTCCGTCTAGTATACATGTACTTTACCTATGTAGGAATACTGTGGGAGCAGGTGCTGAGCTTTTATGATAGAGAACAGACAGTTTAGATTGCAAGTAGAGACGTTCTACGTGTAAACCTGTGGAGCACGGAGCCAGATGTAGTGTAACGTTGTTTACACGGTACATGACCCACATGTCCACACATATACTGCACAGGCTACGGTGGACAGAGACATCACATACATGGCATGACACAGTACAGGTATGGTGACATTCTGCGGATTCGTGTCACAGCGTGCTGGCGACTGACCGCTGGTGTCACCTGTCAGCTGTGGTGCACGCTGTGCAGCAGTAGGACGCTGTACCGGTACAGGAATATGTCCGCATTTGCGGTGTGTACACCACTATGGCGCACACCTCATTGTGTGCAGATGGGGACACCTGCCTGTGTGGTCAGCACCCTCACAATACAATGCACCCACCCGCCATGTCACAGGGGCGGCTTGCACAGGTGGCCAGCATGGCTCACAACTATGGCATTGACAGGGTCGTACAATGCAGCACCAGTACGGGATGGTCACCCTGTGTGGTTAGTGTCCATTCGCAACACTATATCTGCATACACCCTCACAACAGGCAGCAGACATACACACATGTTGACACACTGACATGGTGGTGACCACACATGTCTACACGGAGGGACGGCGTGTTGCATGTACTGCACCATCCACATCCATGCACCCCACACTGAGGTATGTACAGATCTCTACCATGGTGTACAGTGATGTGTGGCACGTGGCACATAGTCCCCCCGATCTGTGGCATACATGGGCACACATTCCTGCACACATGTCGGTGCTGGGTATGCCACACCCGCTATATGGGATATGTGCAGGCGTGCAGCAGTATGTAGTGCATCATGCGTACCAACACTGTATCTGGCAGCTGTGCTGATATATGCACTTGGGAGGTGGTACTGGTTACAGTGGCCATGTGACATATGGTCGTTGACACCTGACCGATGGGTATGCATTATGGCAGCACTGTCATGTAACGGTGACATAGCAGACTGTATGCACATGGCAGGGTGGGATGGTGTGTGACACACCTGTGACCACCACCTGCACACGTGCATGTGGACAGGTGTTTCAACACATGATGTACACACATACCGCCATGCGTGCTGTTACTATGCCACCATATGATGGCCCCCATGATGGGTATGCATGTGGTAGGGGGTGCAACTGTGTTATGGACATTGGACACCGCTCAGGCATGGCTGCACCATGCACAGTACATGTGTCACATGTATCCCCTGTTGCCATGTGTGCATGCATTGCTACGTTGTGACATGTGTGTCGACATACATGGAACATGGACTGTGGAATGGTATCACAGCTGTCACAGGCAAACTGTACAAGGGTATGTGTCCCAGTCAACACCGCTAAACCCTGTAGGGGGAGCATACCACAGACATGTGTCCACCTGTCATTCATGTGTGTATTACCGCGTATGCCAGTGTTATGCATGTGGTACATCACAGGCTTCGTATGTGTCCTGTGTGCAGTCCATGCACACAGCCAGACAATCACATATATGACATATCCGGACTTTGTTTCACTGTGGTACAGCTGCAGTCATGTGTCATATCTGTGTCAGGCACGTGGTATGTGTGGAGCATGCCTGTCCATGTATACCGATATGGGCAGACTACATCACACCTGTGGGATCATTGATAGTACATGTGTAGTCTGCATGACGGGCGTACACCGCCATATAGACCTGTGGACATATGTCACATGCTGTTGCTGGACTGTGAGGCATACTGTTGCACCGATGACATGGTGCTGGCATGGCAGCTACAGTGTTCACTGCAGTGTGTACATGTTCAGCCTGCACCCGTGACTCCTGTGATGTCATCTGTGTGTGTACGTGTAACTGCATGTGTGTCCACCCTGTGCGTGTGTACGGGTTTACCTGGCCATGACTTGCGGTGTGTACACTCCGTCTGCATGCCGGACAGCACGTAGCACATACTATGTGTGTGAGCATGCCCGGGTTGCTGTTGTGTAGGTGGACACACACGACGATCCACACTCTGCCCTTCCATGATTCCACCCCATGTGTATGCATGTCTGCACTCTGCAGATTCTAAGGGTGTGAGCATGCCCAGTAAGCAGCTGTGTATATGGACACACAATACAGTGCACATCGTGCCCGTCTGTGACAATACCCCATGTGCATGTATGTTTCCCATTTGCAACCGCCACGTGTGTGAGCATGCCCGGGTTGCTATTATGTAGGTGGACACACACGATGGTCCACACTCTGCCCTTCCATGATTCCACCCCATGTGTATGCATGTCTGCACTCTGCAGATTCTAAGTGTGTGAGCATGCCCAGTAAGTAGCTGTGTAGATGGACACACAATACAGTGCACACCGCGCCCGTCTGTGACTATACCCCGTGTGCATGTATGTTTCCCCTTTGCAACCGCCACGTGTGTGAGCATGCCCGGGTTGCTATTGTGTAGGTGGACACACACAACGGTCCACACTCTGCCCTTCCATGATTCCACCCCATGTGTATGCATGTCTGCACTCTGCAGATTCTAAGTGTGTGAGCATGCCCAGTAAGCAGCTGTGTAGATGGACACACAATACAGTGCACACCGCGCCCGTCTGTGACAATACCCCGTGTGCATGTATGTTTCCCCTTTGCAACCGCCACGTGTGTGAGCATGCCCGGGTTGCTATTGTGTAGGTGGACACACATGACGGTCCACACTCTGCCCTTCCATGATTCCACCCCATGTGTATGCATGTCTGCACTCTGCAGATTCTAAGTGTGTGAGCATGCCCAGAAAGCAGCCATGTAGATGGACACACAGTACTGTGCACACCGCGCCCGTCTGTGAAGATACCCCGTGTGCATGTATGTTTCTCCTTCGCGACCGCTAGGTGTAAGGGCATGCCCAGTACGCCATTCGGGGGTACACAGTACAGTCAGCACCGATGTCTGCTACTAGGCGTGTAGCCATGGCCAATGACATCCTGCATAGCCATGGTGGCCGTCCGGGTGAGTCATATGTGGTTGATATGCCACAATGGCTGCCTACATCATGCACGCCGGTTGCCCTTTCATAGGGTATGCTGTCTGTGGTGCATCCCGTATCCATGTCGTGATGTTGTGCTCCGTAGTTAGCTGGTATTCCCGAGTGCAGCACTGCCGTGTTACTGTACGCCCACCTTGGGATGGTAACATGCTGTGTGACTGCGCACTCTGTCTTCATTCCCTATCGGCTGCCTTGCCTCTGCAGATGATATCACCCACCTAGGGGTATGCCTCCTAACAGCGCTGTGCTCAGTAATCTCGGTAGTGCATTCTGTAAATGCATCATGCTGTAGTGTGTTCATGTAGGTAGGCGTAGGTTCAACTCCCGGCCTTTCACCGTGTGTGTGTCAGGTGTGTGTGTGTGTGTTTCCAGCTGCCCTTGGAGTGTGTAGTTCTTTGGTAAACCCGCAACACATACCTTGGCTATTGTCAGCTATTCCTTTACGGATGATGTCACCCGCCTAGAAGTATGCCTCTGACAGCGCTGTGCTCAGCAATCTCAGTAGCGCGTTCTGTAAATGCATCATGCTGTAGTGTGTTCATGTAGGTAGGCGTAGGTTCAACTCCCGGCCCTTCCCAGTGTGTGTGTGTGTGTGTGTGTGTGTGTGTGTTTCCAGCTGCCTCTGCAGATGGTCATGCTTTTAGACGCCTCGCAACACATACCTTGGCTATTGTCAGCTATTCCTTTACGGATGATGTCACCCGCCTAGAAGTATGCCTCTGACAGCGCTGTGCTCAGCAATCTCAGTAGCGCGTTCTGTAAATGCATCATGCTGTAGTGTGTTCATGTAAGTAGGCGTAGGTTCAACTCCCGGCCCTTCCCCGTGTGTGTGAGAGGTGTGTGTGTGTGAGTTTCCAGCTGCCTCTGCAGATGGTCATGCTTTTAGACGCTTCGCAACACATACCTTGGCTATTGTCTGCTATTCCTTTACGGATGATGTCACCTGCCTAGAAGTATGCCTCTGACAGCGCTATGCTCAGCAATCTCAATAGCATGTTCTGTAAATGCATCATGCTGTAGTGTGTTCATGTAGGTAGGCATAGGTCCAACTCCCGGCCCTTCCCCGTGTGTGTGTGTGTGTGTGTGTGTTTCCAGCTGCCTCTGCAGATGGTCATGCTTTTAGACGCTTCGCAACACATACCTTGGCTATTGTCAGCTATTCCTTTACGGATGATGTCACCCGCCTAGAAGTATGCCTCTGACAGCGCTGTGCTCAGTAATCTCGGTAGCGCATTCTGTAAATGCATCATGCTGTAGTGTGTTCATGTAGGTAGGCATAGGTTCAACTCCCGGCCCTTCGAGGTGTGTGTGTGTGTGTGTGTTTCCAGCTGCCTCTGCAGATGGTCATGCTTTTAGACGCTTCGCAACACATACCTTGGCTATTGTCAGCTATTCCTTTACGGATGATGTCACCCGCCTAGAAGTATGCCTCTGACAGCACTGTGCTCAGTAATCTCGGTAGCGCGTTCTGTAAATGCATCATGCTGTAGTGTGTTCATGTAGGTAGGCGTAGGTTCAACTCCCGGCCCTTCCCCGTGTGTGTGAGAGTGTGTGTGTGTTTCCAACTGCCTCTGTAGATGGTCATGCTTTTAGACGCATTGCAACACATACCTTGACTATTGTCAGCTATTCCTTTATGGATGATGTCACCCACCTAGAAGTATGCCTCTGACAGCGCTATGCTCAGTAATCTCAGTAGCGCGTTCTATAAATGCATCATGCTGTAGTGTGTTCATGTAGGTAGTCGTAGGTTCAACTCCCGTCCCTTCATCGTGTGTGTGTGAGGTGTGTGTGTGTGTGTGTGTGTGTGTGTGTGTGTGTGTGTGTGTGTGTGTGTTTCCAGCTGCCCTTGGAGTGAGTAGTTCCTTTAGTCGCTTCACAACACATGCCTTGGCTATTGGCATCTATTCCTTTACGGATGATGTCACCCGCCTAGAAGTATGCCTCTGACAGCGCTGTGCTCAGCAATCTCGGTAGCGCGTTCTGTAGATGCATCATGCTATAGTGTGTTCATGTAGGTAGGCGTAGGTTCAACTCCCGGCCCTTCCCCGTGTGTGTGTGTGTGTGTGTGTGTGTGTGTTTACAGCTGCCCTGGAGAGAGTAGTTCTTTAGATGCTTCGCAACACATACCTTGGCTATTGGCGACTATTCCTTTACGGATGTTGTCACCCACCTAGACGTGTGCCTCTGACGATGCTGTGTTCAGTGGTCCATGTAGCGCGTTCCATACCTGTGTCATACTGTCGTGCAGTTGGGTAGGTGGGGGTAAGGTCAATCACCATGCCTGCCAGCTGTGTGTGTGTGTCTATGCTCCCAGCCGCATGGGTTCATAGGTTATGGCTTTAGAGGTTCCGCAGAACACCTATAGCCTGCCGACATCTCTGTGTTTGTGGATGGTGAGACGCAGCTCGTGGACTGCCTGTGTGCCTGCTGTGGTTGGCAACCTCCGTAGCGTGTTCTCCACGTGCGCCCTGCTGTGGTGTGGTGGGATGGTGCTGTGTACGTTACACTCCCGGCCTTGCCACATGTGACCGTCTGTATCTCTCTCGATGTATATATATATATATATATATATATATACATACCTATGTTATACCCATAGCGCTGCTCTTGCATGGACAGCTGTCTGTCCCATGTATCGCATATTTGCACGGCTGACACATAGAACTGTGGTACGATGCATATCCACTCATTGTCCATGCAACGTCCATATTCCGGCATGCCCTAGACACATATGCTGGATATCGTGGCAGACAGCTATCCTTGCTGTACTGACACTGTACCCGTACACGCCATAAACCTTGTGTATCATTGCCTGTTTATAGTGTGTGTATGTCTATCTGAGCTGTTTGCATGGTCGTGTGTATGTCCCACTATAGCCGTCTGTGCAGGTGTCGCCACTATGGGTAATCCTTGTAGACCGCTGTTTCATGTGCACTTCAGCACATACCTGCAGACCGTACTACCCCTCCTATGGCAGCACGGGAGCGGCCTTAGATCAACCGCTGCACTAGGCGATAGGGCTCCATGGCGGCCACCTACACAACACATGGTGCCCCCATCCTGGTGTACCTACATGACATAACTACTAGAAAGGTGGCCCTGCTAGTGCGGCGCCCTAGGCAGCCACCGGTTTGGCCTATGCCTACGGCCGGCTATGAGCACATCCCAAGGCATACTTTTACATTCAGTGTTTTACAAAGGCTAGATTTTGATCCCAGAGGGGGGGACCTTACCAACTATACTTTAGAATGCGAATTGAGATGGATTATTAGGTGGAGAGCTGACCAAACACCAGGGTTGAATGAAGAAGCACAGATTAAGCCTCTTTTGAGAAGCAGGTGGCTTAAACCCAAATAACAGGGATGTAGTTTAGGTACAGCTATACATTTAACACCTATTAGTCCACTCTTTCAGTTGTTTACCACTGTTTTACATTGATATAATTTACATATTTTCAACATATATTGTTAGATTTATAATTGATGAGAATTAGGCATAGTACAATATTATATTATACATCTTTTAATAAGATGTTTTTAAGGATGTTAATATATGTGTGAGTATTTAACATTGCATTTGCGCTTTATATGCTGGGGTTAATTGTTCATTGTTTGATGTGAAATTGACCAATGACAATGTAAGGAGGGATATTTAAAGCCTGAATGCTTTTATGTTATGTGTAAGTCTGAAGGAGCCTACGGGTGAAAGCGCTTACTTGTATATAAAGGAACCTTTTTATACCATTTGGGCACTGTGCTGGACAATTTCTACGTTGACTGTTTCATCTACCTATGTGTTTTTTGGATTGTGTGCCATAAGGTGCCAGCGGTTATTTTATGTTGATTAGGTGTAATCCATGGTCAATTGACATTAATCATATTAATTCATTAAAGGATCGTCTTTATAGGTGGGAACGGCAGAGTTTAACCATCCTATGACCTTCCTGGTTGAAGTTGTTAGTGAGCCATTAGTATGTGTTCCACAGGTCGCCCATTTGTTCCGCATTATGGAAGCGAGTGATCCACAATTTGGTGATGGCAGATTGAGAGATGTGTACCCCGGTATTTGCACGACGGTCTGACTTTGTATGGGGAATGTCTAATGTAGTCCCTATCTGTATTTCCTGGGCTATGCCTTACTGCAGCTGTGTAATTCCGCCAGGTTTCCAGTTATGGGTGCCATCTTGGTCATACGCTTGTCCATCCATGGGAATCTCCTACTGGACACTGATATAGGGCTGTACACATTTCACACCTGCTTTCAGCATTATCCGGTGGATGCTTTGCATCATTAGTGGGGAGTAGGGCATGTGCTATACCCACATCCCTCCCACGGGGCAGGACAATGAATTATCTGCCAAACAACACCGAGCCCCATTTCTGCATACCCAGGATCCCATGGCTGCAACCCTCGATGGTACACATTACACATCCTTCATGTGTGCGGGACTGGGATGTGGACGCACTTCTGTGGACTCGACAATCTGGGGATTTCTGTTCATATGTCCTGCATTTCATGGACACTTGTCATCAACCTTAAACACGCTGGTGGTGTATATGTCTAGCTGTGCCGTAGTCACGACTGTCATTTCTTCTGGGTCGATCGCAGCTGGTTGATATTGCGAATGGATCAATTTTTGGAGTCCTACAATGGACACCAGTGTGCATATGTAAAGTGTAGAACTTGTTGGACTGTCACCATCTGGCCAGTGGTTTTGACTGATGCTGTATGTTCCCCATTCGCGGATGTCTGTTTGACTACCCATAGTATGTATTACTTGGCATATCTATATCCATGTGCCAGTAGGCGGAAATACAGCAGAGCTTCAGTCCTGGTCATCTTCATGAAAGACATTAATGAACATAAACCAGACCAAAACAGACGATGACAAAAACGATACACTCCACAGTCCAAAGATACTGAGCACTTTCACCCACTAACATGGGGCATCGTCAGAGTACGAAATACATTAGATAGTCTTCCCTTATATACTTCCTTCAGAGTCAGTTTAAAGACAATTAATCAATAAACCTGCTCGTAGTTAAGTGGACAGTGCTCCAAGTCTTAACGATAAAGTGACATATAAATATCAGTGTTGCATACATTACTTAATGGAAACATTAATACAACAACAATGTGTTAATATAAATACAATATTGGTCAATACAATCAGTATATTGAGACATAATTGATAATTGTTGTGAGTAAACCTTAGAATGTAGTGTGTTGATAATGATATTATGTATATTAATGTGTATAATTGTTGTATTAAGATTCCAAATCATTGTATAAATAAGTACAATTAAATGCATATTTTGTATAAATATGAATGTAAATAAGAGTCACAATGTTAAATATAAATATGACTGTATATAACTATATAAATATGATATGGAATAAACAGTAGTTGTTTACATCTTGTTTTCGAGTGACATATCTATGTCCATGTGTCATATATATGGGCCGTCGGACTGCTGTGTGTAGATATGTACATGTGAACCCCTCGTTTCATACCTTGCTTTGTTACTGTCTGTGGATTACCTGTGTACAAACATCTATTACCATACCATACCTTTCCACTGTACAGGTTCTGGCATGGTGTACGGCTGGTTGGCCCTTAATCTTGCTGTGTGTTACATTGACCTATGTCTATCTGGCAATTCGCTGGCGTGTCATGTGAGACCTTCTTGCTTCTATAGGGACCTGATCCCGTAATTGTGATGTGCTTCCACTAGCCATATATTTCTCTGTCGTCTGGGATCTGTATGTAACCAGTCCTTTCAGGACACTTTCTATTGTTCTTTTTTGGTTACATATATCAGTACTTTGGTATGTTGTGCTATTATTGTGTGTGGAGCATTTCTCCACGGGCCTCTGCTGACACTGGACATATATCCAGCTAGCCTAGCCCGGTCAACACGTGTGAGCCAACTAAACACAATTCGTACGGTGGCACCTTCTGACAAGTGGGTTGGGTTACAGATGCATAACCGTCATCAATCCATACTACTAACACACACGTTATTCTCTCCACATTCTATGTTTGTCTTATCACATAGCATGTGTTTTTCACTATTTCTACCAGTACTTTACATGGCATTGTCCGATTCCATACTTTCAGAGGCTGACAGTTTTGAGACATGTATGACTGATGTGGAGGACACAGCATTAACTTTGCCTGCTGTGAGCGGATCACACACGCACATGCGCACTTGCATTTCCTAATTGTGGGTTACGCGCAGGCGCACATGCATATCCATATTCTGGTTACATATGTTTACTGGGTCTGTGTGGTTACGTGGTCTGTATTAGTTGTGACTGTTCCGGTAACATATCTCTGATCCGGTTGACGGACGTGTGCGGAACACACCTTCACCTTTACACATGTAACTGTCTTTGCGGCATGGACGCATTACGTACACGTTCACATTTATATGTTCTATAGTCGTAATTCAAACGGGACTGCATCCACGTTTGTCGGTTGCTGTGACCACTACACGTTAGCTGTTCTGTCTCATTTATATGCATACCCATGGTACTTAGCTAAATTTACATATCCCCCCACCCCACCCCCCACCCGCACTCACGTACGTCACAGGCATCCATTCTCCTGCTGGGAAAAGTGCGGTACTACGTTACACATTCCTTATTCCCTACCGCTCATGGCTCGGGATGCATATGTCGTGACCGCAGGGATATTCAGATCACGGGGGCTTATAGCCCCTATGCATACAGGCCTTCGATTGTCAGGGTGTTCCTGTGGTGCTTTGGGTTTGGTCTTGTCCGCCTAGTGTACGGAACTGCCCTGACCGTGTACGAGTGTCAGACGAGTCACATGGGCCCGGTTTGTCCATGTCTATGATACCATACCCCCCCCATTATTCCTAACCGTGTGCGCTGATTGGCCGGCGTGCCCATTGTAGATCGTGTTATAGTAATTGCACACAGTCTGGTCGACCGGACCTATTTCCATTACTATACCTCGGTATTTATGACCTGTGTCGCTATGTTACATGGGTTTAACATTGCGTGACAGCTTCCACTGAGCCATGGACATGTCCGTTGCTTACTTTGGGGCAGTCCCGCTCTGCTACACACATTTAACATGGCGGAACAGGTTGAACAGCACAGCAACGGGGACATTGGGCTCTCCGCTGTTTTGTATTGAATCGCTATGTTGACTTTGTTTCACATAACGAGACAGTGTCGACATTGGCAACGGACATCTCGCGCATGCCCGCGCCGCTGGTGCCGTATGTCTGCAGATGGGCGGACAGGCATTATGCTGTGCCATTATGTCTGGGAATATATGGTTTCTTTCCCTAGATGATATGGCATACTAGCAATGACCCGCGTCTGGGTGTGGGTACTGCTGTATTTACCCACGGTTGCCTTTGTGTGGTCCCTCGGGCATCGGCCTCGGGACTGCACCATGTCTACTGTGGGTATATCTAGCATTACCCACATCCGGGTGTGGGTTATTGCTATGATATTCCATGTGTGCGGACATGTGTGTTTGGACAACCTACAATAGCTTCTGCTATTGGCATACAATGCTGTGGGTGGTGCCGGTTACCATACATATGCCTTTCTCAAAAGCCAACTTCACACTTCTACACACTAGTGTGGTCTCCTTTAAGGCCCCTGAGCTGGTGGTAAACATTACTCAAACCACTGAATCACTTCAATATGCCTTCTACCAGCACCTACAGGACTGCATGGATCAGGCAATCCCAAACAAAACTGAGATTCTTTGTACCGGAGGCAAGCGTCCAGTCTGGTGGACCCCAGCCATAAACAAGCTCGACAACAAAAGGAGGAAGCTACTACAAGATAGAGCAGAATCCTTGAAAGGTAAGACACCCTTGCTCATTATACGTGCAGAACTACGAGCTCTCATAAAATCATCCAAGGCAAATTCAAGAGATAAATCACCAAGGACTCAAAAGACAATCTTAGGCCTTCTTTGGCTATGTTAGACACCTAGGAGGAAACTCCCAGATATGCTCAGAATTAGTTCAAAATGATGTGATAATTACTGAACCTACACACATTACCAACATACTGGCTGACAGGTTCAGTGCGGACTTCTCCCACCCCCCCCCAAAAGAAGAGATATCTATACCAGAGGATTGTAGCCCCCAGAACATCTCTAACACCCAGGTGAGAACTGCTCTCTCCAAGGCAGTATACACAGCATCCATGGGACCAGATGGTGTCCCCGGCTGTGTACTCCATGATCTCAATGAGGAATTCAACCCGCAGTTAGGACAGCTGTTTAATCTTAGCCTCACCTCAGGATACGTACCCAAGTAGTGGCACAAGGCGACTGTGGTCCCACTTCACAAGGCGGTGCCTCCACTGACCCTGGGAATTACCGTCCCATTAGCTTGACAAGCCTTATCTGCAAAGCCATGGAGAGGATCATAATGGAACTCATAGATAAAGACATAGGGAACTTGCAGACTTTGGATCCAACCCGGTTTGGCTTGGTCAGAGGCAGATCATGCCTTTTAAACTTGGTTGACATTTTTGGAACAGTCACCAAGGCCATTGATGAGGGTAAGGCATTCCATACAGCCTACCTTGACCTGGCAAAGGCCTTCGACACAATACCCCCCTCAGGTATCATTGAAAAACTCATCAGCTTGAATGTAAACCCATACATCACAAGATGAGTTGCAAACTGGCTAAGTGACAGACCCACACAGTCAGAGTTGCTGGCGCCATGTCAGACTCAAAGCCGGTCACAAGTGGTGTCCCACAGGGCTCAGTCCTGGGTCCACTCTTGTTCGGCATCTCCTTTTCAGAAGTGCAAGCAAACACAGGAGGGTTATGGCTGACAAGGTTTGCAGATGACTGCAAAATGGGTGCCATAGTCGAACACACATGTGACATGGATATCCTTCAGAAGGGCCTCACAGAAATGGATAACTGGTACCAGAGACATGGCCTACAGCTAAATGCCGAGAAATGCATAGTCGTACCCTTCGGGAAGATCAAGATTACCCCTAGCTACCATATAGGTGGCAATCCACTGAGCACAGATGAAGTTACCAGGGATCTGGGGACCCAGGTTGACAGTAACCGTTCGTTTGACACTCACGTTGCTAAAGTAGTTAGGTAGACCTTCTACATTGCCCACCTGATCATGCAGGGATTCACATCTAGATCAAGGGAGGTCATCGTCCACCTGTACTCATCACTCATTAGACCTATGATTGAGTACAATGCCCCATTCAGAATGTATCTGGCCCGACACCTGCAGCAGCTGGTAAGGCCCCAAAGGTTCATCACCAGAAGGATACAGGGTCTCAAGAATATGTCTTATGCTGCCCGACAGCAAGGACTCCAGCTCTATTCAGTCGCATACCGCTTGCTCAGAGGTGACCTGTGCCTGACATACAAGGCCATGTCAAACCCAGATTTGATGAATATGCTTCACCTAAAGAATCTAGATCCCTCAGAAGCACAAAGGCGGGAGATGTAAACCTTGACATGGTCATTAATAGAACGTGCTGGAGGGACAGATTCATCACCGAGAGACTCACTATGCTGTGGAACAACATCCCGGTACATGTGGGGCAGAGCACCCCGCTGGCCTTGTTCAAGAGGAATCTTGACCAATGGATGGGAGATCACAGATATACCCCAGGGATTACTTCAGTGTCACTGCTTGACAGAGGTACAGCAATATAATAGGCATAGTTTTCTTCAACCTGAAGGGGTGGCGAAGGCCACATAACTATGGGCTAGGCTTATAAATGCACTTAGGCAGATAGCCTACTATGAACCTGTGAACCTATGAACCTATGTTCATAGTTTGTCCCATTCACACTTGTCTATCCCCTGTCCTCATTCATACATGGATATTTCTGTGGCACATGATTGCACTCTGTATTACCTGCAGGTATGCTGTGTACAGTGCACATATGTCACGGTTGATTACAGTGTATCTGTGTACCTACATCTGTGATACTGAGGACTACCACACATCCTTTGCAGCATTACATGCGTATGTCCATACTATTATTCATTGGCCTGTGGGGGGTTGTCAGAGCGACAGTTACATGTGTCCCTGTTTGTGCACGCATCATGGTGGTCTTTGACCAGCCTCCGTTGCTATCGTGGGATGGACGGTGGTGTTGGTGTGTGTTTGGGTTGTGTTTCCACTGCCGATACGTCAGTGGGGGGTGGGGTTGTCACGTGTTCCTCTTTGCAGGGGGCCCCATCCTGAACATTTGTGTCATGCGTCGACACTTGGCATGTGCCATATGTCCTGTGATATTCCCACAGTCGTGTATGCCTTCCTGCATTACTACTGCATGTTACTGGCAGTTTGTATCTGGTACGCATGGCTATTATGTTGGATAGCTTAGGCTATTCCCATGATATGACATACCCATTCATCCGGGCATATACGTGTTATTCAATCCTTTGCATTGGCCGTGGGTGTTTGGCCATCCGGCACCACTATTATCTACGTGTGATGTCCCACCTTCACCTTCTGTGCATGTGGCACCCTGTTGTGGTGTCCTGCTTGGTGGGCGGATGTTCCGCCCTATGTGTTGTGTTTGACATGTCTGCATAGCTAATCATCAGTACAGTGGCTGCACATACTGCTTTGTCCAGATGTGTACAGTTATGGACACCATGGTGTGTGAACACCTATGGGGTTTCGACAGGTCCGTACCACATGCGGGATGTACGCATTCTGCCGACACATTCACATGCAGCCATTTGGATATCAGTACCTGCGGTGGGATGTTGACATGTGGGGTACATATTTGCATGCGTGGCACTGCCTAGGACAATACTTCATACTACATTTAAGGTATACCCACTGTGTGTAGGTGTGCAGCTGCGCAAGGCTGCTAGCTGGATTGGGTGGACAGTCGTACATGTGTGCGGGTTACGTGCTATGACGGGGCTGTTGTGTATTACATTTGCATGCATGGGTTCTGCTTCTGGATATTCCGCTTCAGCATACGCCGTCCTATGTGTATGCAATGGATATGTTGCTGGGTGTAGTACATGTTGCTATGCACATGTTTGTCTGTGTTTAGGGTATCTGGTTTCCTTCTGGTTGTTATATAGACACGGCTGCCCGGCTGTGTACTCTCACTACCACTGTGGAACTGCTGGTGACCATGCCCATGGGGCTACTTGTGTGTAGGTGCGGCGTGCTGACATGCTGCGGTACACCTTCACTAGGTATGCCCACTGACAGTGCATTGCGTGACGGACACGGTATTACGCGTATCCTTTGTTCCTTGGACGGGTACAATTTGGACTTCGTGGGTTAATGTTTGGTTCTCCATTTTGTGTAGACGGGTACTATGTTGCATACTCTGCGTACATTTCAGTATCCACGGACACTGGCTGATGCGGTTACTATTGCAGACGGCCTGTGACAGTCAGCACTTTAGGTTGCTCCTCGCCTGCCGGCTTGGCCACGCCTACGGGCGCATCCTACTTGGGCTCGCGCACATGCCCTCTGCACGTGGTTGTGGTTGCGGCACGCACTCATTAATATGCATGTGGCGCTACTACGCCGGTTATACACTGCACTGCCGGCGCACGCCTTACACCGGCCTTGCGCCGAGCTTCATGAATCCGGGGGAATGTGTTTCTGGATAGCTACTTTTTAGTAGCATGGAAATAATGACAATAAACTGTGGTTTGTTATAGTGTTTTTTTAATAAAAGCATTTAATTTATTTATATTTGGTACTTATTTTGGATAGGTCATGCACTATTTAGTAGATGGTTTTAATAGTTTTAAGTTTTTTATTAGACATTGGCAAAAAACATTTATGTTTACGTTTGTTTTATTTAAGAGCAGTATTCTGTTGATGGTGTACTGTACATACATACACTTTTGCGAATTTATGAAATTTAGTTTGATATGTTTCTTTAAGCTTAGATTAAGGGACGAATCTAATTGCTTAATTGGATAAACTTTTGTATAAAATGTTTGTTAATTAGTCTAATCATTGTCTGAAGAAGGTGAGGCACTGACCCCATTGAAAATACTGAGTATAGTGACAGGGCTTTGAGTTGGGCCATGTAGGACATATTATTTAGGCCTTGTATCCTTTTAGTAAGTTATGTCAGTGGGTATTCCATTTGCATGTGTCTGGACAGATACATGCCAAAGGGGGCATTATATTCAATGATTGTCCTACTGAGGGCTGAGTAAAGGGGGACAATGACATCCCTAGATCTAAATTTGGCATGTATTTATATTTCACCTACAACTGCTATCATGGATCTTACAAATATGAGAGAAATAACCAGTTTTCAGCAGGGAATATTTTTTAGAGGTAGGGACTGGAATCTGATGCAACAGTGAGAGTGTATCTGAGGAACCTAGTAGGGATCATATAACAAGAGATGGTAGATTTCTGAAGACCTTTATGAAAATATTTGGTATGTAAGATATGAATTCAGTAGTAGGAATGCAGAGATTTTGTACCTTGGGGAATAGCATGCAAATTATCTCTGAGTTCCTACTACTCAATTTATGCCTTTCATACCAAATATTTTCATAAAAGTCTTCAGAAATCTACCATTCTTTGTTATATTTTCCTTCTAGGCCCCCAGATACATCCTCACTGTTCCAAATCAAATTCCAGCCCCCATATTAAAGTAATATTTCCTGCTGAATGCTAATTATTTCTTCCAATTTTTAAGTTTCATAATAGCAGTTTTAGGTGAAATATAAATATGTGCTAGTGTAATCCCCATCCATTGCCAGTAGCCCCTTACTGCCACAAATCTGCCATTATCATCTTTCTTTCTTCATCTATCACTACTGGAGCTCCTCTAGCAATTAATATAAGTACTCATCTTTTCCCTTTGTCCTTAATATTCTGCAGAATATCGATCCTGTAGTGCTTTCTTTATCAAATTCACATGCTCATTTATTTCCAAATATGTCTCCTGTAGGATTGCTATTTGCAATTTGTATTTCTTAATGCAATTAAGCATCCTTTCCTTGTTGTCGTTACTTGTGCAGTCATTACCATTCCAAGATAATATGGAAAGTGTTATCATTATGGTAAGAAGTTATTATACTCACCTATTATACATAGCAACTTTTTAACGTCTATTTCCAGCTTTTCTGATACATGCACCTATTAATGTTTGGCAAGTTAATGCTTTATACAGATTTTTTCTTATCACCAACATTGGAACCTATATAATATTTTACAAGAGTTTTTGTTTTAATAAAAAACATAAAACAAAAAAAAACATACCCCATAACCTCTTAACTTATTACAAACAAACATAACTATGTACACCTTCAACTTATGAAGTATAACCCTTCTAATACAGACACTTGTCCCAAATAGGCAGCTGCTAACACAGGCCCTAATTAGCCTGAAATTGAGGTTATCCATGTTAAGACTCATGTTATTGTCTGTGCTTCTACTTATACTAATTGGTGTCTGATTTTTTATCTTTACCCCCAATGTAAAAACAACTTGCATGCTTTCAGAAATCATGAACTTTTTGCCTTGAAGAAACCAGTATTCTGTCTTTTATTGCCCTATTATCAGCTTGTCTCCATAGAAACATGAGAGAGAAAAAAATGTAGTCCTCTGCTGCAGCCTGAAAGACAAGCTGAAGCATATATTGCTAAAAGAAAACTATTCATTATATTTAGTGTTCTCATATCTACTTGTTTTTACTTAAAATTTATTAGATGAAGCCAACAGTCTTAATCCAGGCATTCACATATGTAAAAGTAAGAGAAAACATATCAGCTCTACATATATTCTGATCTATGTACTTTTACACCCCAACCTCCACCCCAACAACCCAAGATTACAGCCTATAACTTAAACATGATTTTGTCTGGCTTTTCTTCTCTTTCTGCACTGTAATGCCTACATTTCCTAATACCAATAAAAGTAAAAACAAAATGAAAACTCCAGCAAAGCTAGAACTTCCACTGATTGACCTCCCAAACCTCTTGTATCAGAGGCACATTTAGTTTGTTGTTTGGGATATTTTTGCAGTGACTCTAATGATAATGGACATCAGCTGGGTATAACAGCCCTGTGTTTGTAATGCTTAGTCAAACACTCGGCTTGTGCTGTGCTGATGAGGTCATAACAAGGCCGAAATATGCATATCCACAGCTAGTGGCGTTTGGCTTTATTGGCCTGTAATTGTGCATTAAAATGACGAAACAAGTCATGGGGCATTCAGAATCGCCAATTAGCTGAAACACCTGATGTTCATAAGGATCATTTGCATATATCCTATGTGCCTTTAATACAAGTGGTTTGGGAGGTCACTCAGTGGAAGTCCTAGCTTTGCTGGAGTTTTCATTTTGTTTTTACTGATAGCGATAAAAGAAGAAAGAGCAAGAGGGAGAAAAGAAAAATGCTTTTGTTTACTTTAATAACTTTATCACACACAAGAACAACTAAAATACTTTACTATTAAATATGTAATTTATATTGTAAAACATTTCATAGAAATACTGTTAAGAACAGAAATTGTTTTACTTAGTTACCTTTTCCTTCTTCTTCTTCTTTCCCTCCCCTCAGAGTTCTTCCAATCATTAATGACATGAAGAAAGGCAATTTTTTTCAGTTTCCCACAAGTTAACAAAATCAACAAAACTCCAGTCTTTCCACTTATTTTTAATTCAAATGTATTTCATAAGTGCAACTGATGCTTTGAAGTCTCACATTTATTCAAAAATGTCTGAGTTACAGGTCTTCGTGCTTATCTCCATCTCACTACTCCATATTCTGGTTCATTTCCCAGGTACTCCTGATTCTCCAGGTCATCTCCTCTGCTTTTCTCTGTGTCTCAAACATTTCCTTTGGAACAGTAGAAAAGGTTTCAATGGCAAAGTCTCTGTGTGTTTTATTATCAGAAGAATGAGAAGCAGATTCCCCTTCTGTTTGATGCCTTATTTTTTGTTGGACAAACTTTTACATTTCCTTCTTAGCCTGTTGGATCCTCCAAGAAAAAAATATTCTGAAGACAGCTGGATACAGCAGCTTGAATCTTATATCTGCCTTTTGACATTCTCTGATTACTGGAATAAATCCTCTAGATTACTGGAAGCCATGTCTTGCACCAAAGCTGGAGCTTGAACTACTTTTTACTGAATAGGTGCAAGATTCTTTCCAGTCAATGTTTTCTCTTTACCTTTTCTAGTTGATTTTCTTTGAAGCTTTGTAAGTTTCTTCTCTGCAGGCATTCAGGCAGTATGCTTAGGGTCTATATTAGATAAATAAAAGTTTATCTAAATGAATGCTGCAATCATTGAAAATCCAGGATCTCAATATGTTTTTTGTGAGATTGTGGTACAGTGAAGATCGGAATATTTGCCCTTTCCTCACTGTAATGTGATCTCGGAGTTGTAATATATATTTAGGGTCTATATTATATCATCAAATGCTTAAAAAAGCGAACGCTGATTGATCGACCTAATTTAAGTGAAAGCTTACAATCCCAAACTGTCAGATCAGCGATTTTTTTCCCAGGGAAAAAAAATCGCTGATCCAAAACACATACACACAACACAAGCACACCAAGCAAACAGAAATCCACACACATACACCTAAAATCTGATACATAACCCTACAGTAAACTATGCACACACCACTAACTACCCACTTACCTTAACCCAAACCCTAACCCTAAGGTCCGTCACTATCGCACACTCACCTCACCTGCTCCCTAACCCTAACTCACTTAAATCCACCCTAACCCTCATGTCCACTCAATCGCACACACACCTAACCTGAGCCCTAACCCTAACTCACCCTAACACTCAAATCCACACAATCGCACACTTACCTGAATCCGACCGGTAACTTTCCACCATAACACTGAAAATACTGAAGCAACAGAAACGGACAACCGAATTCTTTCCCTAGGAAAAAATTTGAGTTTCTGCTGCTTCGATATTTTGCAGTTTCACAAAAATAAGTTCGATCAATCAGCGTTCGCTTTTTTAAGCGTTCGAGGATATAATATAGACCCTATATTTAGCAGACCCCCACAATTGCGAGTTTGAGTTCTGTGATTTTCGATGATTGCAGCATTCGTTTAGATAAACTTTTGCTTATCTAATATAGACCCATATACTTACTGGCCAGTAACTGAATTTACTAAATTTGGTGAGTTACTGGCCTCATCTTTCAGTTTCTTTTTTTTCAAACTGGGAGAGACAAAATTAAGCTGTTGATCAGTATGTAGCCATATTGGAAGTCTTTAAATGATCTCTCAGCAATGAACACATATTGGTAAAAAGTTAGGTCATTGTCCTCATATGTTGTCAAATCTCAAACAACTGGGTCAGCTCTTAGGGGCATATTGTCAATGTGGTATTTCCCTGCAGTAGATGACTTCCCAAAGGATACAGTAATACATTTTTTGCCAATTAATTTCAGTCCATGATTTTGACACCAGTTATTTATTTGGGATAAACCTTCCTGGAGGATGGCTAAGGCATTTGAGGATTCAATGATTTCTTCTAGCTTGCTGTCATGTTCAAACTTAGACAGCCAGAGCCATTTGGTATTGGCTTTTACTTCAGAAAAGTAGATGCCAAACAAGAGAGGTCCCAAGACAGAACCCTGGGGATCTCCACTGGTGCCTGGTATCTTTGTGAAAGTAACCCCCTTTTTTGATTTTCTGCAACATATCTGTAAGCCAGTGGGCAATCCAGCAGGTGATATATTTTATTCCTAGTTTATTTAGGTTATCTACTATGCATAAGCAAGGGTTTGTGTCAAAACAATTCATTCAGATTGCATCCGTTTTTTTCCCTAAAAAAGGCTATCGCCAGGATATAATAAACTCTGTGTAGGATCTTTGTAGAGCTTACATGGAATGTACCCATGTACATGGCAACGGTTCCCCCCTCAGCAGCAAGCTATGCATATTAATGATGGTGCGCTGCCGAGGAAGAGCATAGTAACAGGGATATTGAGTCCATGTAGGCAGAAATGTAGAGGCTGGTCAGATGTTATGTATATCGTGAGGCTCCCTGTAATGTTCTGTGCTACTGGTGAAATGTGCTATGTATTAATCCACAACCAAGGAAAGCTGGAAATACTAAAAAAACACGTAAAAAAACAGCAAGCAGGCACGGAGAACCACCGGGGAGAACCAAACTCCACAATAAGGCAAACAACCCAAAATCCAAAAAGGCAAAGACCGTACTCCTCGATCAGCAAAAAGTTCTTTTATTTAACGTTACACCACTGAAAGCACGTTTTCGTTGGAAAACCAACTTCATCAGACACAGCCCATTCCATTTCCACACTTAATATACAACTGAATCCTTAATTGAATAATTGATTGAACAATTTTCTTAAAGTAAAACCACAACCATCCTGTTTAGGCTCACTTGAAACTATATGTTACATTGAAGACAATTGTTAGAACCATATTTCACTTGTTGAAAAAAAAAATTTTTTAAAAACATATATATCATGTATAATTACAGTTATAAATACAGGTTAAAAGGCACATTTTAAATAACACATTTTAAATACCCAACAAGAACGTATTGTGTTATTTATCTGACACATATCAATAGATAAACTGTAAATCTCAACTAATCAATAATTGTAATATTGAAAAAAACATATAGAATAAAAAGAACTTTTCTGATACATTTATGCAAATGAATATTAGATGATTTACATCAAGTTTAAAAACTGATAAAATTATTTCAAAAACAGTTAAACAAAACACAGTTTAACAGATAGGCACCTTAATGTAATAACATGTATAAAGTCCCCCTTATTTTGAATTGCCATCGAGCAATAAATAAAAGTTTTATAATTGTTCAGCCTTTAATTTTAAATATGGCATAATGGAAATTGAGTCATTCAACCCAGGGGGTTTGTTGGATTCCAATAGAATTTGCCAACATGTTTCTCTGTGGGATAACAATGCTCCCCAATTTCCACCCCTGACACCTTGGGTAACTGCTTCCAAAACAAAAAACTTGAATGTTGCTGCTTCACACCCAATCGTATGCCTATAAAGTGCATTCGTGCTGACCTTTTTTAGAATATCGTAACAATGTTCATAGATACGCCTCCTTAGCTGCCTCTCCGTCTTGCCTACATAAAATGCCTGGCAAGAACGACAGACAGCCAAATAGACTATACCCTTAGAGTTACAATTATAAAACTTGTTTGAACACAATTTCCTGTTCCTACTTTCTAGGTACACAAATTCCTGGTGTACAACATGTTTACATTGCGTACAACACCCGCAACGGTATGTCCCTCTCCTAGGAGGGTTGGATCTACCCTGCCTAGTATTCTGCTCTAGTATCCTTTTAATGTTAAAGCCCCTTTTGTAAACGAACTTACAGGACAAATCTTTTAAATTGTTTAGATCCGTAAGGTCCCTAAAATTACTAAGTTCCCTTTCAATAATGTATCTGATATGTCCTGTATCCTCGTTATTTTGCGTGATAAAGAACTGATTGGTACCGGGAACGTTGATGTGTATTGGGGTAATGTCATCATGTTGATCCACTATCTTCTTCCCCAAGATAGGAGAGAACCTACCCGACCTGGCAGACCAAACTTCATCTTTGACAGAATTAATCAGACCTATCGGGTATCCTCTATCAACAAAAAATGACGTCAGCTTGTCCCCCTCACATTGAAAACATACGTCGTCAGATGTCATGCGGGAAACCCTGACGAATTGGCCCTTTAATATAGATCTTTTTTGGAATTTAGGATGTGAACTTAGGTAGTGAAGGTATCCATTGGAAAAGGAAGGTTTTCTGTAAATACAAGAACTGAACCCATCACCTTGCTTTTTAAGTGAAACATCTAAGTAGTTTACTTGGTCCACGGTTACTTGTTAGGTAAACCGCAAAAATTCTGTTGTAGAGTGCAAGTAGTTTATAAAATCCTTAACAGAGGATTCTGGCCCTGTCCAAAAAATGCAAATGTCGTCCAGGAACCTGGTATAGTGAATCCAATATTTTGAAAACTCACTATTTAGAACAAATTTTTGTTCCCAGACTGACAGAATAATGCCTGCATAAGTGGGAGCACAATTGGCTCCCATAGAGACCCCTGATGTTTGTTGAAAGTATTCACCACTAAAGAAAATATAATTATGTCTCAGCACCAAATCCAACAATTGCAAGACCAAGTGGACATCGTTATTTGTAATACCATGGCAAGCCCAAAGCGCTTCTTCCATCCATTCCAACCCAGTGGAGTGGGGTATCACTGAAAATAGGTCTATCACATCTATGGTGACAAAGAGCAAGTTAGGCCTATACAAATCTTTAGTGATACCACGTAGGAATTCCCACGAGTCCTTAAGAAGATGCTGATTTCTACCCCACAACTGCTTTAACTTCCAATGCAAGAATTTGGAAAGGTTGTGGGTTTTAGACCCCTGGGCCGCCACAATAGGTCGCAAGGGCGGATCCTCCACGTTCTTGTGGATCTTGGGTACCCCGAATATGGTTGGTACCTTTGGATAAGAATTATCCAAAAATGAAAAGAGATCCATTTCAATGATATCCTGGTCCAGTAGGTCTTTGAGAACCAAATCGATTTTCCTATAAGAAATATGTACCTCGTTTTTAGACACAGTAGTATACCTGTCACTATCTGACAACAAACTATACATTTTTGCCTCATATAATACTTGGTCCATAATGACCGTGCCACCCCCTTTGTCGGGTTCCATAACCCTCACAGAAGGGTTGGCCCCCAAATCAGCTAAAAGGTTGGCCTCGGCCACACTTAAATTAGAGACATACTGAGACCTCCCCATATTACTCCGGATCTGTTTCTCAATTCTATTTTCTAGATTTTTTAGTTGCGGATGTAAAGGGGGGTTAAATGTACTGGATTTTTTCAAGTTAAGTGCATGTCCCGTAGAAACAGGCCCAAGTAAGTGCTGCAAATTCAATTTGCGAATGAAAAGTTTAACATCCAAGATAGTGTTAACCAGGCTACTGCCCCTACTGGGCACAAATTTAAAACCCTTGGTGAAAAGTGAAAACCAAGTGTCAGAAATAGCAAGGTCACTGTAGTTGTAGATGTGATAATCGTTTTGTGTATACATGAAATAATTCCCAATAGCTGTCATGTGAATGTTACCTAGGCTCACCAGTCCTCTTTCTGATTCATCCTCCACCCTTTGGATGACTGCCCCACCATCCCCTGCTGGGGTCCCGTGTAATGTGGGTTCCTCTGTTGGTGTTAGGACTGTTTCTTGGCGCTCGGACCTCCTGGGTAAAAAACCTTCCTGGTAAGTCTCATCAGCAGTCTGAAACTGAGGTGTAGGCAAAAAAGATTCCTGTACCGGGGACTGGGCTTCCAAGGGGCTGGAAACCTCCCTAAAGGCCATTTGATTTGTATTCTCACCCTTATACGATGGGGGTTTAGGATACTGTCTACCCTCAGCATACTCCTTGACATCACGATTCAACTTTTTATGTTTACGATTCAAAACAGTAGTACATTGCTGGTCAATTTGCTTTCTTAAATCATAGTATTTCTGTTTTTCTGTTTCAATAGTAAACATCAGGTCAACAGTAATAGCATCATTGTATTTGAAAATATCCTTTTGTAAAATTTGCATTTCCAAATCATTTCTTTTAATTAAGCCTCTCACAATGCCCAGACCACATTCATCAAACAATCTTAACAGTTCAGTATGAAAGTCACTACCACACACTACATTATTCGGATACTTGTGTACCCGTAGCCCCTTAGGGACAATATGCTTGTTAAGACACTCATTTAAATATAAATTGTCCAATTCAAGGATTTTGTACCTGTATAGAGTTCTTTCAAGGAACCGCATATTTTGAGAGAAGGAAGAATGAGAATGCACATGGTTCTCACCGTTTTCATTAAAATGAAAGTTCGGTTTATTAAAAACCCATTCCTTGAAGGTAGAAGTAGGAGCAGTAGCGGCAATAGAACCAGCGTTGATGTTGTTGTTGTTACTAGGACCTGCCTCCTCACTGTCCCGTAACACTGCTGGAGTGTTCGCAAAATTGAAGGATTCCACCCTGTCCTGTACGCTGGAAGAACCACCATTGATGTTCAAAGGCTGTCGCAAGTCGAAGCCAACAGTCCTGGAAGTAAGAGCCTTGATAATCTCACACTGTTCGCTGATAACAGCCTGTAACCCTTGACCCAAGGGAGTGAGGAGCTGTACCAATTGGGTAAGTTGACCCGTGAGCTGGCGCGAATTGATGGCTTCAAACTGTACGCCATCCTCCCCACAAGCGCCGAGAGCACTTGCGGCAGAAATCTCCGGACCGGCCTCCATAACAAAACCACAACCAAGGAAAGCTGGAAATACTAAAAAAACACGTAAAACCACAGCAAGCAGGCACGGAGAACCACCGGGGAGAACCAAACTCCACAATAAGGCAAACAACCCAAAATCCAAAAAGGCAAAGACCGTACTCCACGATCAGCAAAAAGTTCTTTTATTTAACGTTACACCACTGAAAGCACGTTTTCGTTGGAAAACCAACTTCATCAGACACAGCCCATTCCATTTCCACACTTAATATACAACTGAATCCTTAATTGAATAATTGATTGAACAATTTTCTTAAAGTAAAACCACAACCATCCTGTTTAGGCTCACTTGAAACTATATGTTACATTGAAGACAATTGTTAGAACCATATTTCACTTGTTGAAAAAAAAAATTTTTTTTAAAAACATATATATCATGTATAATTACAGTTATAAATACAGGTTAAAAGGCACATTTTAAATACCCAACAAGAACGTATTGTGTTGTTTATCTGACACATATCAATAGATAAACTGTAAATCTCAACTAATCAATAATTGTAATATTGAAAAAAACATATAGAATAAAAAGAACTTTTCTGATACATTTATACAAATGAATATTAGATGATTTACATCAAGTTTAAAAACTGATAAAATTATTTCAAAAACAGTTAAACAAAACACAGTTTAACAGATAGGCACCTTAATGTAATAACATGTATAAAGTCCCCCTTATTTTGAATTGCCATCGAGCAATAAATAAAAGTTTTATAATTGTTCAGCCTTTAATTTTAAATATGGCATAATGGAAATTGAGTCATTCAACCCAGGGGGTTTGTTGGATTCCAATAGAATTTGCCAACATGTTTCTCTGTGGGATAACAATGCTCCCCAATTTCCACCCCTGACACCTTGGGTAACTGCTTCCAAAACAAAAAACTTGAATGTTGCTGCTTCGCACCCAATCGTATGCCTATAAAGTGCATTCGTGCTGACCTTTTTTAGAATATCGTAACAATGTTCATAGATACGCCTCCTTAGCTGCCTCTCCGTCTTGCCTACATAAAATGCCTGGCAAGAACGACAGACAGCCAGACTATACCCTTAGAGTTACAATTATAAAACTTGTTTGAACACAATTTCCTGTTCCTACTTTCTAGGTACACAAATTCCTGGTGTACAACATGTTTACATTGCGTACAACACCCGCAACGGTATGTCCCTCTCCTAGGAGGGTTGGATCTACCCTGCCTAGTATTCTGCTCTAGTATCCTTTTAATGTTAAAGCCCCTTTTGTAAACGAACTTACAGGACAAATCTTTTAAATTGTTTAGATCCGTAAGGTCCCTAAAATTACTAAGTTCCCTTTCAATAATATATCTGATATGTCCTGTATCCTCGTTATGTTGCGTGATAAAGAACTGATTGGTACCGGGAACGTTGATGTGTATTGGGGTAATGTCATCATGTTGATCCACTATCTTCTTCCCCAAGATAGGAGAGAACCTACCCGACCTGGCAGACCAAACTTCCTCTTTGACAGAATTAATCAGACCTATCGGGTATCCTCTATCAACAAAAAATGACGTCAGCTTGTCCCCCTCACATTGAAAACATACGTCGTCAGATGTCATCACGGGAAACCCTGACGAATTGGCCCTTTAATATAGATCTTTTTTGGAATTTAGGATGTGAACTTAGGTAGTGAAGGTATCCATTGGAAAAGGAAGGTTTTCTGTAAATACAAGAACTGAACCCATCACCTTGCTTTTTAAGTGAAACATCTAAGTAGTTTACTTGGTCCACGGTTACTTGGTAGGTAAACCGCAAAAATTCTGTTGTAGAGTGCAAGTAGTTTATAAAATCCTTAATAGAGGATTCTGGCCCTGTCCAAAAAATGCAAATGACGTCCAGGAACCTGGTATAGTGAATCCAATATTTTGAAAACTCACTATTTAGAACAAATTTTTGTTCCCAGACTGACAGAATAATGTCTGCATAAGTGGGAGCACAATTGGCTCCCATAGAGACCCCTGATGTTTGTTGAAAGTATTCACCACTAAAGAAAATATAATTATGTCTCAGCACCAAATCCAACAATTGCAAGACCAAGTGGACATCGTTATTTGTAATACCATGGCAAGCCCAGAGCGCTTCTTCCATCCATTCCAACCCAGTGGAGTGGGGTATCACTGAAAATAGGTCTATCACATCTATGGTGACAAAGAGCAAGTTAGGCCTATACAAATCTTTAGTGATACCACGTAAGAATTCCCACGAGTCCTTAAGAAGATGCTGATTTCTACCCCACAACTGCTTTAACTTCCAATCCAAGAATTTGGAAAGGTTGTGGGTTTTAGACCCCTGGGCCGCCACAATAGGTCGCAAGGGCGGATCCTCCACGTTCTTGTGGATCTTGGGTACCCCGAATATGGTTGGTACCTTTGGATAAGAATTATCCAAAAATGAAAAGAGATCCATTTCAATGATATCCTGGTCCAGTAGGTCTTTGAGAACCAAATCGATTTTCCTATAAGAAATATGTACCTCGTTTTTAGACACAGTAGTATACCTGTCACTATCTGACAACAAACTATACATTTTTGCCTCATATAATACTTGGTCCATAATGACCGTGCCACCCCCTTTGTCAGGTTCCATAACCCTCACAGAAGGGTTGGCCCCCAAATCAGCTAAAAGGTTGGCCTCGGCCACACTTAAATTAGAGACATACTGAGACCTCCCCATATTACTCCGGATCTGTTTCTCAATTCTATTTTCTAGATTTTTAGTTGCGGATGTAAAGGGGGGTTAAATGTACTGGATTGTTTCAAGTTAAGTGCATGTCCCGTAGAAACAGGCCCAAGTAAGTGCTGCAAATTCAATTTGCGAATGAAAAGTTTAACATCCAAGATAGTGTTAACCAGGCTACTGCCCCTACTGGGCACAAATTTAAAACCCTTGGTGAAAAGTGAAAACCAAGTGTCAGAAATAGCAAGGTCACTGTAGTTGTAGATGTGATAATCGTTTTGTGTATACATGAAATAATTCCCAATAGCTGTCATGTGAATGTTACCTAGGCTCACCAGTCCTCTTTCTGATTCATCCTCCACCCTTTGGATGACTGCCCCACCATCCCCTGCTGGGGTCCCGTGTAATGTGGGTTCCTCTGTTGGTGATAGGACTGTTTGCGGAGGCGCTCGGACCTCCTGGGTAAAAAACCTTCCTGGTAAGTCTCATCAGCAGTCTGAAACTGAGGTGTAGGCAAAAAAGATTCCTGTACCAGGGACTGGGCTTCCAAGAGGCTGGAAACCTCCCTAAAGGCCATTTGATTTGTATTCTCACCCTTATACGATGGGGGTTTAGGATACTGTCTACCCTCAGCATACTCCTTGACATCACGATTCAACTTTTTATGTTTACGATTCAAAACAGTAGTACATTGCTGGTCAATTTGCTTTCTTAAATCATAGTATTTCTGTTTTTCTGTTTCAATAGTAAACATCAGGTCAACAGTAATAGCATCATTGTATTTGAAAATATCCTTTTGTAAAATTTGCATTTCCAAATCATTTCTTTTAATTAAGCCTCTCACAATGCCCAGACCACATTCATCAAACAATCTTAACAGTTCAGTATGAAAGTCACTACCACACACTACATTATTCGGATACTTGTGTACCCGTAGCCTTAGGGACAATATGCTTGTTAAGACACTCATTTAAATATAAATTGTCCAATTCAAGGATTTTGTACCTGTATAGAGTTCTTTCAAGGAACCGCATATTTTGAGAGAAGGAAGAATGAGAATGCACATGGTTCTCACCGTTTTCATTAAAATGAAAGTTCGGTTTATTAAAACCCATTCCTTGAAGGTAGAAGTAGGAGCAGTAGCGGCAATAGAACCAGCGTTGATGTTGTTGTTGTTACTAGGACCTGCCTCCTCACTGTCCCGTAACACTGCTGGAGTGTTCGCAAAATTGAAGGATTCCACCCTGTCCTGTACGCTGGAAGAACCACCATTGATGTTCAAAGGCTGTCGCAAGTCGAAGCCAACAGTCCTGGAAGTAAGAGCCTTGATAATCTCACGCGGTTCGCTGATAACAGCCTGTAACCCTTGACCCAAGGGAGTGAGGAGCTGTACCAATTGGGTAAGTTGACCCGTGAGCTGGCGCGAATTGATGGCTTCAAACTGTACGCCATCCTCCCCACAAGCGCCGAGAGCACTTGCGGCAGAAATCTCCGGACCGGCCTCCATAACAAAACCACAACCAAGGAAAGCTGGAAATACTAAAAAAACACGTAAAACCACAGCAAGCAGGCACGGAGAACCACCGGGGAGAACCAAACTCCACAATAAGGCAAACAACCCAAAATCCAAAAAGGCAAAGACCGTACTCCACGATCAGCAAAAAGTTCTTTTATTTAACGTTACACCACTGAAAGCACGTTTTCATTGGAAAACCAACTTCATCAGACACAGCCCATTCTATTTCCACACTTAATATACAACTGAATCCTTAATTGAATAATTGATTGAACAATTTTCTTAAAGTAAAACTACAACCATCCTGTTTAGGCTCACTTGTAACTATATGTTACATTAAAGACAATTGTTAGAACCATATTTCACTTGTTGAAAATTTTTTTTTAAAAAACATATATATCATGTATAATTACAGTTATAAGTACAGGTTAAAAGGCACATTTTAAATAACACATTTTAAATACCCAACAAGAACGTATTGTGTTGTTTATCTGACACATATCAATAGATAAACTGTAAATCTCAACTAATCAATAATTGTAATATTGAAAAAAACATATAGAATAAAAAGAACTTTTCTGATACATTTATACAAATGAATATTAGATGATTTACATCAAGTTTAAAAACTGATAAAATTATTTCAAAAACAGTTAAACAAAACACAGTTTAACAGATAGGCACCTTAATGTAATAACATGTATAAAGTCCCCCTTATTTTGAATTGCCATCGAGCAATAAATAAAAGTTTTATAATTGTTCAGCCTTTAATTTTAAATATGGCATAATGGAAATTGAGTCATTCAACCCAGGGGGTTTGTTGGATTCCAATAGAATTTGCCAACATGTTTCTCTGTGAGATAACAATGCTCCCCAATTTCCACCCCTGACACCTTGGGTAACTGCTTCCAAAACAAAAAACTTGAATGTTGCTGCTTCACACCCAATCGTATGCCTATAAAGTGCATTCGTGCTGACCTTTTTTAGAATATCGTAACAATGTTCATAGATACGCCTCCTTAGCTGCCTCTCCGTCTTGCCTACATAAAATGCCTGGCAAGAACGACAGACAGCCAAATAGACTATACCCTTAGAGTTACAATTATAAAACTTGTTTGAACACAATTTCCTGTTCCTACTTTCTAGGTACACAAATTCCTGGTGTACAACATGTTTACATTATACAACACCATAGCGGTATGTCCCTCTCCTAGGAGGGTTGGATCTACCCTGCCTAGTATTCTGCTCTAGTATCCTTTTTAATGTTAAAGCCCCTTTTGTAAACGAACTTACAGGACAAATCTTTTAAATTGTTTAGATCCGTAAGGTCCCTAAAATTACTAAGTTCCCTTTCAATAATATATCTGATATGTCCTGTATCCTCGTTATGTTGCGTGATAAAGAACTGATTGGTACCGGGAACGTTGATGTGTATTGGGGTAATGTCATCATGTTGATCCACTATCTTCTTCCCCAAGATAGGAGAGAACCTACCCGACCTGGCAGACCAAACTTCATCTTTGACAGAATTAATCAGACCTATCGGGTATCCTCTATCAACAAAAAATGACGTCAGCTTGTCCCCCTCACATTGAAAACATACGTCGTCAGATGTCATGCGGGAAACCCTGACGAATTGGCCCTTTAATATAGATCTTTTTTGGAATTTAGGATGTGAACTTAGGTAGTGAAGGTATCCATTGGAAAAGGAAGGTTTTCTGTAAATACAAGAACTGAACCCATCACCTTGCTTTTTAAGTGAAACATCTAAGTAGTTTACTTGGTCCACGGTTACTTGGTAAGTAAACCGCAAAAATTCTGTTGTAGAGTGCAAGTAGTTTATAAAATCCTTAATAGAGGATTCTGGCCCTGTCCAAAAAATGCAAATGTCGTCCAGGAACCTGGTATAGTGAATCCAATATTTTGAAAACTCACTATTTAGAACAAATTTTTGTTCCCAGACTGACAGAATAATGTCTGCATAAGTGGGAGCACAATTGGCTTCCATAGAGACCCCTGATGTTTGTTGAAAGTATTCACCACTAAAGAAAATATAATTATGTCTCAGCACCAAATCCAACAATTGCAAGACCAAGTGGACATCGTTATTTGTAATACCATGGCAAGCCCAGAGCGCTTCTTCCATCCATTCCAACCCAGTGGAGTGGGGTATCACTGAAAATAGGTCTATCACATCTATGGTGACAAAGAGCAAGTTAGGCCTATACAAATTTTTAGTGATACCATGTAAGAATTCCCACGAGTCCTTAAGAAGATGCTGATTTCTACCCCACAACTGCTTTAACTTCCAATCCAAGAATTTGGAAAGGTTGTGGGTTTTAGACCCCTGGGCCGCCACAATAGGTCGCAAGGGCGGATCCACCATGTTCTTGTGGATCTTGGGTACCCCGAATATGGTTGGTACCTTTGGATAAGAATTATCCAAAAATGAAAAGAGATCCATTTCAATGATATCCTGGTCCAGTAGGTCTTTGAGAACCAAATCGATTTTCCTATAAGAAATATGTACCTCGTTTTTAGACACAGTAGTATACCTGTCACTATCTGACAACAAACTATACATTTTTGCCTCATATAATACTTGGTCCATAATGACCGTGCCACCCCCTTTGTCGGGTTCCATAACCCTCACAGAAGGGTTGGCCCCCAAATCAGCTAAAAGGTTGGCCTCGGCCACACTTAAATTAGAGACATACTGAGACCTCCCCATATTACTCCGGATCTGTTTCTCAATTCTATTTTCTAGATTTTTTAGTTGCGGATGTAAAGGGGGGTTAAATGTACTGGATTTTTTCAAGTTAAGTGCATGTCCCGTAGAAACAGGCCCAAGTAAGTGCTGCAAATTCAATTTGCGAATGAAAAGTTTAACATCCAAGATAGTGTTAACCAGGCTACTGCCCCTACTGGGCACAAATTTAAAACCCTTGGTGAAAAGTGAAAACCAAGTGTCAGAAATAGCAAGGTCACTGTAGTTGTAGATGTGATAATCGTTTTGTGTATACATGAAATAATTCCCAATAGCTGTCATGTGAATGTTACCTAGGCTCACCAGTCCTCTTTCTGATTCATCCTCCACCCTTTGGATGACTGCCCCACCGTCCCCTGCTGGGGTCCCATGTAATGTGGGTTCCTCTGTTGGTGATAGGACTGTTTGCGGAGGCGCTCGGACCTCCTGGGTAAAAAACCTTCCTGGTAAGTCTCATCAGCAGTCTGAAACTGAGGTGTAGGCAAAAAAGATTCCTGTACCGGGGACTGTGCTTCCAAGGGGCTGGAAACCTCCCTAAAGGCCATTTGATTTGTATTCTCACCCTTATACGATGGGGGTTTAGGATACTGTCTACCCTCAGCATACTCCTTGACATCACGATTCAACTTTTTATGTTTACGATTCAAAACAGTAGTACATTGCTGGTCAATTTGCTTTCTTAAATCATAGTATTTCTGTTTTTCTGTTTCAATAGTAAACATCAGGTCAACAGTAATAGCATCATTGTATTTGAAAATATCCTTTTGTAAAATTTGCATTTCCAAATCATTTCTTTTAATTAAGCCTCTCACAATGCCCAGACCACATTCATCAAACAATCTTAGCAGTTCAGTATGAAAGTCACTACCACACACTACATTATTCGGATACTTGTGTACCCGTAGCCCCTTAGGGACAATATGCTTGTTAAGACACTCATTTAAATATAAATTGTCCAATTCAAGGATTTTGTACCTGTATAGAGTTCTTTCAAGGAACCGCATATTTTGAGAGAAGGAAGAATGAGAATGCACATGGTTCTCACCGTTTTCATTAAAATGAAAGTTCGGTTTATTAAAAACCCATTCCTTGAAGGTAGAAGTAGGAGCAGTAGCGGCAATAGAACCAGCGTTGATGTTGTTGTTGTTACTAGGACCTGCCTCCTCACTGTCCCGTAACACTGCTGGAGTGTTCGCAAAATTGAAGGATTCCACCCTGTCCTGTACGCTGGAAGAACCACCATTGATGTTCAAAGGCTGTCGCAAGTCGAAGCCAACAGTCCTGGAAGTAAGAGCCTTGATAATCTCACGCTGTTCGCTGATAACAGCCTGTAACCCTTGACCCAAGGGAGTGAGGAGCTGTACCAATTGGGTAAGTTGACCCGTGAGCTGGCGCGAATTAATGGCTTCAAACTGTACGCCATCCTCCCCACAAGTGCCAAGAGCACTTGCGGCAGAAATCTCCGGACCGGCCTCCATAAAAAACCACAACCAAGGAAAGCTGGAAATACTAAAAAAACACGTAAAACCACAGCAAGCAGGCACGGAGAACCACCGGGAAGAACCAAACTCCACAATAAGGCAAACAACCCAAAATCCAAAAAGGCAAAGACCGTACTCCTCGATCAGCAAAAAGTTCTTTTATTTAACGTTACACCACTGAAAGCACGTTTTCGTTGGAAAACCAACTTCATCAGACACAGCCCATTCCATTTCCACACTTAATATACAACTGAATCCTTAATTGAATAATTGATTGAACAATTTTTTTAAAGTAAAACCACAACCATCCTGTTTAGGCTCACTTGAAACTATATGTTACATTGAAGACAATTGTTAGAACCATATTTCACTTGCTGAAAAAAAAAATTTTTTTTAAAAACATATATATCATGTATAATTACAGTTATAAATACAGGTTAAAAGGCACATTTTAAATAACACATTTTAAATACCCAACAAGAACGTATTGTGTTGTTTATCTGACACATATCAATAGATAAACTGTAAATCTCAACTAATCAATAATTGTAATATTGAAAAAAACATATAGAATAAAAAGAACTTTTCTGATACATTTATACAAATGAATATTAGATGATTTACATCAAGTTTAAAAACTGATAAAATTATTTCAAAAACAGTTAAACAAAACACAGTTTAACAGATAGGCACCTTAATGTAATATCATGTATAAAGTCCCCCTTATTTTGAATTGCCATCGAGCAATAAATAAAAGTTTTATAATTGTTCAGCCTTTAATTTTAAATATGGCATAATGGAAATTGAGTCATTCAACCCAGGGGGTTTGTTGGATTCCAATAGAATTTGCCAACATGTTTCTCTGTGGGATAACAATGCTCCCCAATTTCCACCCCTGACACCTTGGGTAACTGCTTCCAAAACAAAAAACTTGAATGTTGCTGCTTCACACCCAATCGTATGCCTATAAAGTGCATTCGTGCTGACCTTTTTTAGAATATCGTAACAATGTTCATAGATACGCCTCCTTAGCTGCCTCTCCATCTTGCCTACATAAAATGCCTGGCAAGAATGACAGACAGCCAAATAGACTATACCCTTAGAGTTACAATTATAAAACTTCTTTGAACACAATTTCCTGTTCCTACTTTCTAGGTACACAAATTCCTGGTGTACAACATGTTTACATTATACAACACCATAGCGGTATGTCCCTCTCCTAGGAGGGTTGGATCTACCCTGCCTAGTATTCTGCTCTAGTATCCTTTTAATGTTAAAGCCCCTTTTGTAAACGAACTTACAGAACAAATCTTTTAAATTGTTTAGATCCGTAAGGTCCCTAAAATTACTAAGTTCCCTTTCAATAATATATCTGATATGTCCTGTATCCTCGTTATGTTGCGTAATAAAGAACTGATTGGTACCGGGAACGTTGATGTGTATTGGGGTAATGTCATCATGTTGATCCACTATCTTCTTCCCCAAGATAGGAGAGAACCTACCCGACCTGGCAGACCAAACTTCCTCTTTGACAGAATTAATCAGACCTATCGGGTATCCTCTATCAACAAAAAATGACGTCAGCTTGTCCCCCTCACATTGAAAACATACGTCGTCAGATGTCATGCGGGAAACCCTGACGAATTGGCCCTTTAATATAGATTTTTTTTGGAATTTAGGATGTGAACTTAGGTAGTGAAGGTATCCATTGGAAAAGGAAGGTTTTCTGTAAATACAAGAACTGAACCCATCACCTTGCTTTTTAAGTGAAACATCTAAGTAGTTTACTTGGTCCACGGTTACTTGGTAGGTAAACCGCAAAAATTCTGTTGTAGAGTGCAAGTAGTTTATAAAATCCTTAATAGAGGATTCTGGCCCTGTCCAAAAAATGCAAATGTCATCCAGGAACCTGGTATAGTGAATCCAATATTTTGAAAACTCACTATTTAGAACAAATTTTTGTTCCCAGACTGACAGAATAATGTCTGCATAAGTGGGAGCACAATTGGCTCCCATAGAGACCCCTGATGTTTGTTGAAAGTATTCACCACTAAAGAAAATATAATTATGTCTCAGCACCAAATCCAACAATTGCAAGACCAAGTGGACATCGTTATTTACAATACCATGGCAAGCACAGAGCGCTTCTTCCATCCATTCCAACCCAGTGGAGTGGGGTATCACTGAAAATAGGTCTATCACATCTATGGTGACAAAGAGCAAGTTAGGCCTATACAAATCTTTAGTGATACCACTTAAGAATTCCCACGAGTCCTTAAGAAGATGCTGATTTCTACCCCACAACTGCTTTAACTTCCAATCCAAGAATTTGGAAAGGTTGTGGGTTTTAGACCCCTGGGCTGCCACAATAGGTCGCAAGGGCGGATCCTCCACGTTCTTGTGGATCTTGGGTACCCCGAATATGGTTGGTACCTTTGGATAAGAATTATCCAAAAATGAAAAGAGATCCATTTCAATGATATCCTGGTCCAGTAGGTCTTTGAGAACCAAATCGATTTTCCTATAAGAAATATGTACCTCGTTTTTAGACACAGTAGTATACCTGTCACTATCTGACAACAAACTATACATTTTTGCCTCATATAATACTTGGTCCATAATGACCGTGCCACCCCCTTTGTCGGGTTCCATAACCCTCACAGAAGGGTTGGCCCCCTACTGGACCAGGATATCATTGAAATGGATCTCTTTTCATTTTTGGATAATTCTTATCCAAAGGTACCAACCATATTCGGGGTACCCAAGATCCACAAGAACGTGGAGGATCCGCCCTTGCGACCTATTGTGGCGGCCCAGGGGTCTAAAACCCACAACCTTTCCAAATTCTTGGATTGGAAGTTAAAGCAGTTGTGGGGTAGAAATCAGCATCTTCTTAAGGACTCGTGGGAATTCTTACGTGGTATCACTAAAGATTTGTATAGGCCTAACTTGCTCTTTGTCACCATAGATGTGATAGACCTATTTTCAGTGATACCCCACTCCACTGGGTTGGAATGGATGGAAGAAGCGCTCTGGGCTTGCCATGGTATTACAAATAACGATGTCCACTTGGTCTTGCAATTGTTGGATTTGGTGCTGAGACATAATTATATTTTCTTTAGTGGTGAATACTTTCAACAAACATCAGGGGTCTCTATGGGAGCCAATTGTGCTCCCACTTATGCAGGCATTATTCTGTCAGTCTGGGAACAAAAATTTGTTCTAAATAGTGAGTTTTCAAAATATTGGATTCACTATACCAGGTTCCTGGACGACATTTGCATTTTTTGGACAGGGCCAGAATCCTCTGTTAAGGATTTTATAAACTACTTGCACTCTACAACAGAATTTTTGCGGTTTACCTAACAAGTAACCGTGGACCAAGTAAACTACTTAGATGTTTCACTTAAAAAGCAAGGTGATGGGTTCAGTTCTTGTATTTACAGAAAACCTTCCTTTCCAATGGATACCTTCACTACCTAAGTTCACATCCTAAAATCCAAAAAGATCTATATTAAAGGGCCAATTCGTCAGGGTTTGCCGCATGACATCTGACGACGATGTTTTCAATGTGAGGGACAAGCTGACGTCATTTTTGTTGATAGAGGATACCCGATAGGTCTGATTAATTCTGTCAAAGATGAAGTTTGGTCTGCCAGGTCGGGTAGGTTCTCTCCTATCTTGGGAAGAAGATAGTGGATCAACATGATGACATTACCCCAATACACATCAACGCTCCCGTACCAATCAGTTCTTTATCACAACATAACGAGGATACAGGACATATCAGATATATTATTGAAAGGAACTTAGTAATTTTAGGGACCTACGGATCTAAACAATTTAAAAGATTTGTCCTGTAAGTTCGTTTACAAAAGGGGCTTTAACATTAAAAGGATACTAGAGCAGAATACTAGGCAGGGTAGATCCAACCCTCCTAGGAGAGGGACATACCGCTATGGTGTTGTACTAATGTAAACATGTTGTACACCAGGAATTTGTGTACCTAGAAAGTAGGAACAGGAAATTGTGTTCAAACAAGTTTTATAATTGTAACTCTAAGGGTATAGTCTATTTGGTTGTCTGTCGCTCTTGCCAGGCATTTTATGTAGGCAAGACGGAGAGGCAGCTAAGGAGGCGATCTATGAACATTGTTACGATATTCTAAAAGGTCAGCACGAATGCACTTTATAGGCATACATTGGGTGTGAAGCAGCAACATTCAAGTTTTTTGTTTTGGAAGCAGTTACCCAAGGTGTCAGGGGTGGAAATTGGGGAGCATTGTTATCCCACAGAGAAACATGTTGGCAAATTCTATTGGAATCCAACAAACCCCCTGGGTTGAATGACTCAATTTCCATTATGCCATATTTAAAATTAAAGGCTGAACAATTATAAAACTTTTATTTATTGCTCGATGGCAATTCAAAATAAGGGGGACTTTATACATGTTATTACATTAAGGTGCCTCTGTTAAACTGTGTTTTGTTTAACTGTTTTTGAAATAATTTTATCAGTTTTTAAACTTGATGTAAATCATCTAATATTCATTTGTATAAATGTATCAGAAAAGTTCTTTTTATTCTATATGTTTTTTTCAATATTACAATTATTGATTAGTTGAGATTTACAGTTTATCTATTGATATGTGTCAGATAAACAACACAATACGTTCTTGTTGGGTATTTAAAATGTGTTATTTAAAATGTGCCTTTTAACCTGTATTTATAACTGTAATTATACATGATATATATGTTTTTAAAACATTTTTTTTTTTCAACAAGTGAAATATGGTTCTAACAATTGTCTTCAATGTAACATATAGTTTCAAGTGAGCCTAAACAGGATGGTTGTGGTTTTACTTTAAGAAAATTGTTTAATCAATTATTCAATTAAGGATTCAGTTGTATATTAAGTGTGGAAATGGAATGGGCTGTGTCTGATGAAGTTGGTTTTCCAACGAAAACGTGCTTTCAGTGGTGTAACGTTAAATAAAAGAACTTTTTGCTATGTATTAATAGTTTGTGTATTAAATGTATAAAATGTTAAGTCTTTTTTTTTATGGCCATTTGCACAGTGTGGCAAGCAGCAATGTCAAGTCGTGCTTATACATAGACAGCTGACACCTGCCAGACATCTAAAAATAAAAAACAGATGTAATTAATTATGATAACTGTTTTTTATAATGTCTGTTTGTGTGGCACAGAGCGCCGCAATGCCAAGCCGTGCTTACACATACATAGCAGACACCTGCCAGACATTCTAAAAATAGAAAATGGATGTGATTAAGTATTTATTTTTACTTTTGTTTATGCCCATTTAAGCCCATTTGCATGGCACACCTCAAGTGCTTAGCAGTGTATGTGAAGGTATACTACTTTATATACAATCCAAGTAGCTAAATGGGTAGAGTGGCAATCTAAAGTTTCATAGGCCCTGAGTTTGAGTCCCTACCACACATATCATTTGTTGAATGCAACATAAAATGTCTTTTAAATTAAAAGTAATATTTTTACATTTGGGAGAGCTTTGTAGTACTAAGCACTGCTTAAATATGGTTAATGGCTAATATTGTTTGCATGTTGCTAAGCTTTGCTAAAACCATGGTTTTGTGCGTTTTCATGATGCTCAGCTCTGCTTAGCTGGTTTGTGTGATGCTAAGCACTGCAGAGTTTTTCTGAATGTTGCTGAATGACATGTAAGGGCAGGTAAACAGCCTATATTAAGGCCAATAGGTAGGAATTATGCACCATTTTTTGGAGTCTGCTTATCTGCTGATATGCCAGGTGGTGTTGAAGAGAGTGCACGCTTTTGGGTGCAGAGGTGGTGAGTGCAGGAGTTCAGGGTTTTTGTTGGGCTCCTCATTCAAAATTATGAATCTAGTCTGCTGCAGGGTGGTTACCAGAGCTCAGAATGTAAGGCTGAGGCCTGGGATCAGTTGGCCAGGGATCTTATCAGTGCTACTGGTATCACCCACACTGGTGAGCAGTGTCATCACCACTATGATGACCTGAAGTGGAGAAAGAGGGGAACATTGGACACCTGGGTCCAAGAAGCTAGGGCTAGGCATGCCCCACAAATATACAAGTATTGTTTCCACTGTTTTGTCAAAATGCAAGCTGAATGTGTGCAAAACTGGTATGTGTAATGGTGTGCTTCTCTCCCAACAGCTGCAGCTAAGAGGACTTGCAGTATTCAGTCAAATGCCGGGCGCCTGGCTAGGTTGCACCATGAGTGTGGTAAGTATGGATATATTATGCTACCTGTAGTACAATAAGCAATAAAGACTAAAATATGTACTGCAATAAAGAATAAACAATAAAAATTGTAGTGCAATACATGGAGAATTAGAAATGTAGTGCAGTAAATGGGCAATTAGAACTGTAGTGCAATACATGAACAATACAACTGTATTGCAATAAACAAGAGGATTATCAACAATACTGATAAAGTGTTAAGCAGCATTGTGGTTCCCAAAATAAATCTGTCTGGCATGGCTGTATTCATTGCATGTTTGTTCTACTGTCACTGCAGTCAAGTGTAAAAC
Organism: Protopterus annectens; assembly: GCF_019279795.1. NCBI lineage: Eukaryota > Metazoa > Chordata > Ceratodontiformes > Protopteridae > Protopterus > Protopterus annectens. The sequence goes on along the minus strand of NC_056731.1, from coordinate 1,499,811,807 downwards.
TGTAATAGAGCTATGATTCAAAAGGAGTGTCCTGTAAAATGTTTTTATCAAGTGATTGTATGGTTCAAGGTTGTCTCCAGGCCAATTTCAGTCACATAATGCTCTCATTTTCTTCCACTCCTGGAACAAAAGGTATATGGCTGAGGTAGCCGGCTTTATGAGCAGATAGGGTTGTAGATTTCACACAGAATTATCAGCAATACCAATAAAGTGTTAAGCAGCATTGTGGGTTCCTAAATAAATCTGTCTTAATATTTGCAATAGGGCTGTAATCATTGCATGTCTGTTCTAAGTTGCTGCAGTCCATTGTTACATTACCTGCAGATGCCGCCTGCAGTCACACCTATTGGATTCTACTCCCATGCCTGCCAACTAAGGCATGATGCCTGTCTAGTTTACTTAATGTACACAAACATGCCTCTCAGCTGTCACAATTTTTCGTAATGTAATTACAACTGCCTAATCTGTCTGTTCCATGATTAGCACATAAATGATTACCTGGAATTCTATATATTTTTAAATCCATTTACATAACACCTTGGTAGTTATGTAAGTCCACATTATGTGAAACTGTTCTATGTAGTTGTCTACCTGCATTTGTTACTGCTTGGCACATACTGTCCCATGCTAACAGCTTGAGAGCTATGTATGTGCTACATCAGCTATAGAAGAATTGTAGTCACTGTACTCACAACTGACACTGCACACATATAGAAGTTTGTAGTTGTACTCTGTGTAGTAATATTACCTGTGAGATAACTAATGGTATGTTTTTCTCTCTCTCCTCACCCTTTATCTCATTTAATTTATCATTGTTATTTACTATTATGATTTAATATTACCATATTTTGTTACACTGTTTTACTGGCCTTATGGTTTAATTCATACTGGTTTGCTGTTAACATACTTATTGTTATGTTACTTAATGTTGTGTTACACATAATATGCCTTAATATGTATTTGGATTAATAAATATGTTCCATTCTGTTGATACTAACATTGGTTCGGTTAATACTAACTTTAACTTATTGTTACAACTACTTTACTACAGCACATCAAGATTGGCCGTGTCCTCGTGCTCTGCCTACCCTGCCTTCTCCAGCCATGGCACCAGGTCCCAGCACATCTGGAACCAAGTCTGGTGGTACCCCCTCTGCTGCCCCTGCACTACTGTGGTATTGGGTAGTACTGCCCCACAGGAAGGGGATGGGCCCCCCCCTCAGGGAGCGGGGGTGGAGTTGTCACCCATAACAAACTGGCTGGTTTGGTATGCAGGATAGTCTGCCATGGGTTTGGAAGGTGCCTGCATCAGATGGAGAGCATGCTAGCCACCCTGGTGGTGCAGGCTCACCCCAGCACCACCCATGCAGCAGTGACAGAGCAGTGTCGACAGTCCCATGGTTGAGGATGTGAGGTATCCTGCTACCTTGTGGAGGCACATGGGACTGAGATTCCAAAACACCCTCTCCATCCAAGATATTTATCCCCCCTCTTGTGTCACACACCACACCTGTCTGTTGTTTGTCTTGTCTGCCTGCAAAAGCTTCCTCACCTACCCAGCTTACCTTCCCCACATGTAGCTATGTCCCTCCCCCACTCTCACTTTAAAAAAATAGGTACCTGTCCAAAAAAAAAATTTTTGTTCCATACATAGCTCTCCATTTTGCACACATGTCCACTGGACATTAATAATTTGGTCACGGCTTAACAATGCAATTATGTTGTCACCCCTCTCTCTGTGGGGATTAGAGTCCAAAGTCATCTACAAATTCTGTCAAAGTGCACAGTTGTTGCTGTACAAGAAATTAATAGCTATGGTTCTTTCCTACACCCTTTCTGCAGATACCTACTTGCCTTTCACTATGTTTTTCTCCCTGCATGCACCCCATTTCTCCACGTTCCTATCTCCCCATTTTCTTTCTTTTCTTTATATATTTTTAGAGCAATGCTGCACAATGCGATGCATCTCACAGCTTCTCTAAGCTCAGCTAAATGGAGCTATACTGATATATGTGTTTTAAATAATAAACATGCACAGAATAAACACCTGTCCCCTACTTTAAACCTTTAGCCATCTCACCTGTAGGGTGCTGTATTCACCTACAATGCCACACAGCTGTTAATTAAAACAGGTGGTTTAAGATAAACATAGTAATTGCAGGTTACAGTCATTAAGTGTGTTTCAGCTGAGCATCACACCGTGTCGCACAATCTTGCTTAAAGATAAATGGAAAAATTGGGATTGCACCTTGGAGTCTGGTGCAAAAGTACACTACTAGAAAGCCAGACACACAAGAATGGATGTAAGTGAGGGCTCTAATAGCAGGTAAATGTCCCCTTTTATCAGCAACATTTACAAGTACACCTGGTAAGGCATTACTGGCCAAATACATGTACAACAGAGACCTTGGTGTGGAAATACATCCATATAAAGCCATGCACATAATGATGACTGTAAAAATAGTATGTCAAAGTCTGTATGTGTGTACTTATATCTTGCAAATACACCTGCTATAACAGTGACTGAGTAGCTCAGTCTGTTAAATGCCTTGCAAGTAGTACATTTTGACACACACAGTCCTTGGTTCAAATCCAGTGGTGTGTCGCATGTAAATGTGATGCCACCTCTTAATCACTGAGTCATGCACTCTTTATCCACACAATGCATTACAAATTAAATGTCTGCTTGTCACTGATGGAAGTCACATGCTTGCAGATGGGAATACACTTCACATATCCCTATAGCAAAACTATAAGTGCATAAACTGTCATGTTATGCATTCACAGAAAATTTTAACCCAGGTAATGCAAATGAGGCCCACTACTATCAGAGTGCAGTACATAGTCCTTTCAAACTCACAGTGCAGATTAGCACAGCTGAATAACTAACATACACATATGTAGCCTTTGCTTTGTAGCAAGGACTGCTAGCATACACATCCCAAATAAGTAACAGATTGTAATACGTGGCCAGACAGTTGCCCAAATGGTGGACATAATATTACAGTTATCCTCTATGTTGCTCAAGGATACAACAAACATGTAGCGTAGTACTCTGTTAATGATACCATTGCTTAACATAATTACCTTAAACACATGCCTTAATTGGAGTGGAATGGCTACCCTCACTCTGGCTCTGCCTCTACTACAAGGCTGCCACAGCTGCCACAGTTACATCTAAAGTTTGTTGTCCTGCAAAATGTTCACACTCTGCCTAGGCCTACTACCTGCAGCTGCAGCAGCCGCAGGCTGTACCACACACATCTCTATGTAACAGTAGCTTCTACAGACCTACCCTCTGTGACAACATAGTCCCACCCCAATAATGTCCAGCACAACATATTAGAAAGGGCTTGTAATCTCCATGGATGCCTTATATCTTGTACAGTTGTTGCAGGTCATTGGCTGATTATAGTGCAAATCAGCTGTGTTGCCTGCAGTTAGCATTTCAGAACCGCAGATTGGTTAAGAGGCAATCACCTGCTAATCAGAAGCATGTTAAAAGGCAAACATGCTGGCCATGGGAAACCATTCTGTATGAGACTTTCTGCACACATTTGCAAAAACTTAAATATCACCACATATCAACAGAGGAGTTTTGCACTCCAGCAGGTATGTAACCTTTTTGTTTACAACAGGATGCAGATCTGTGAATATACTTACAGGGAATCGGGGTTATAGCATTAAGCCTTTCATAGAACCATGATAATGACATGTCATTAATATCTAGGTTTGTTACACCTACAGAGGATGTACAATACATCAAGGGTGGAATGCTTTTTGTTAATGTGGCACACTGGTCTTGTGGGACTGTCCCTTTATAGTAGTTGTAATAGCACACTGCTATTTGTTTGGCACTGTTGTTTTGACATATCAGGGGGTTTGCCCCTAGAGAACACACTACAATAGACTCCAGTGTTGGGTGTATGATCGTGTATGGGAATAGCTGGCTATCACTAGTATCTTAGTTATATCCACACATTTAATATATTTGCACACTATTGTATATGACATGTGTGATCAAGCAGTGGAACTGCCAGTCATCCTGTTCTTGCTGTTTCTCTACATAGTGTACTTCCATGTATGTAATCCTGACATGTGTTCCTATTCTGTTGCCTTTCAGGACACATATACCCAAGACGCCATGCACCTTTCATGAATGCGGAGAATGAGATTATACTTGAAGGCCTCTGGCAACACCATGAACTTCTACTGTCCAGGGCAAGGCAAAACAGAGAACAGCGGGCAGCACTGTGGGCTGACCTTGTCTGTGACGTGAATGATGCAGGTCATCAGAGCAGAACATATGAGCAGGTTTGGCACCGCTCAATGGACATAATCAATGCTGCGTGCTGAACAGCAGCAGATGTAGCCAGAGATTGTGGTGTCACTGGTGGTGGACCTGTAGCAGAACAACCACTGTCAGCCACTGAGAAATTCCTAGTGAACCTAAGCACACACGACAGCTCTCAGGCATCCATCACACCATATATTGTAGATGCGGGTGCCACAGTTTCCGTGGCAGTGGAGAATTCAGGTAAGCTTAGTTTGATCACCATTGCAATACTCTAGCATTCAGTGTGTCAGGGTGTACATACTCTTATCTGGGTGTCAGGTCTGTGTTCTTTGTGGGGGGAAGAGTTTAACTACAGTTTGACTCTCCTGCTCAGGTGTTGACCGATATAATAATTAACATAGTAGCTACTGTAAATGTGAGATATATATACATATTATCTTGTGGTACAACATGCAGTGGCACTGATACTACCTCTCCCTCTACTTTTCACAGGTCTATCAGGTATTGGGCAAGGCTGTGATCCTCTTCCTGGTAAGCACAACACTGTTTTGTTATAGATGTAGGTTTACAGCAATGAAATCCCTAAAGTATCATCCCAGGCCTGCTGCCTGGAGTGCTGTACTGTTGGCATGATAGCCAACTCCACAGATATTTTATGACTGTACACTTGTTACAGTCATATGTATGTCTTGTAGCTGTCACCACACTAATAGATGTGACAGTATTTGTCAGGACATTGCAGATTGCAATATATATCAACTATGCAGAGTCTTCACAAATGTCAAAAATGAACCTCATTTTTGTGGATGAGATCGCTGTGTAAAGACCATTAAGTTTTATTTTATTTATTTATTTTACATTTGTTTACCGGGAAGGTCCGACTGGACAGAGCTGTCCATTTTCAGTGGAGGCCCAGGGAGAAAAGCTCCAGAACAACATACTATACATAAGATATTTACACATTCAGTTATAAAAATATAGCAGACAATAACATATGATTGCATAAAATATTGACATAAGCATAGTGGTTTAGACATACAATTAAAAGTATAGCAGTTGTTCATACATTAAGTTTAATAGAGATAATCTTGAAGATGTACTAAAGATAAGACAAGAAAGGAAAAACTAAAAAAGAAGAATGTAGACATGTTCATATGAGGTGCATTGACATTTTAAGGGAAAGCTTTTCAGCTAAGTCTAGGGGAAGAGTTAGTGGGTATAGATGGGGCAGCGGGGAATAGGCGACAGTGAGTTGATAAGTAATGTGTGATAATATATAGTGCATCTGTGGGAATTTTAAAGAGGAGGTTGGATAGTGGGTAGGGGAAAGGAGTTACAATATGTCAGCCAGGTGCTAGGCAGTTGCATGTCCAGGAGTTTTTTAGGTGGGAAATAAGTTGCTTTTTTGAAGATGGTTTTATTAGGTTGCACTCTGATTTGTAGTGGTAGGGAGTTCCAAGTCTTGGCAATGTCATTGCACTTGGAATCCTTGTTTGTTACTATTTGACTGTATTTGTAGCAAATTCTTCTGTGTAAGCTGTAGTAGCTGATTCATAGCATTTATAAGTGTTTGCTGTACCTGTTTCTGCCTGTTTTGTGAAAAAAAGAAAAAAGAAAAAATATCTCTTGTTTTTCCTGCTTTACTAGTTTAGTCCAGTTTCAGAGTTGCTGATTCCTGGGCTTTGGTTGTAGTTCCTGTGTACTGTTTCCTTGCCTTATTTGGGGGAAGGGAAGCTACCTTGCTTTCCTGCTTTACTAGTTTAGTCCAGTTTCAGAGTTGCTGATTCCTGGGCTTTGGTTGTAGTTCCTGTGTACTGTTTCCTTGCCTTATTTGGGGAAGGGAAGCTACCTTGCTTACCAGTGGGAGTGGGAAGCATTGAGCTGCCTTTGTCCAGTTTTGTGAGGTTTCAGCCAGTAACTAGTAGTTTATTGGTCGTTTTGGGCCAGTTTCTAGCTTTTCCAGCCCCTGGTATAAAACTTTCAGCTTGTACCTACTCAGCACAGACTCCACGTGGGCCAGCAGAGTAATCCAGGCTGCAGAGAGCTGAATAAGCAACTTTTCTTGATACTAAGTATATTTTTGTTGCTTTCCACATCTGAATACCTAGCAACTGTATTTCGCCTGCCTTTCTGTTACATTGAAGCTGTTTTACTGCATTTAACTTAATATTGCACTTGGAATCCTTGTTTGTTACTATTTGACTGTATTTGTAGCAAATTCTTCTGTGTAAGCTGTAGTAGCTGATTCATAGCATTTATAAGTGTTTGCTGTACCTGTTTCTGCCTGTTTTGTGAAAAAAAGAAAAAAAGAAAAAAATATCTCTTGTTTTTCCTGCTTTACTAGTTTAGTCCAGTTTCAGAGTTGCTGATTCCTGGGCTTTGGTTGTAGTTCCTGTGTACTGTTTCCTTGCCTTATTTGGGGAAGGGAAGCTACCTTGCTTTCCTGCTTTACTAGTTTAGTCCAGTTTCAGAGTTGCTGATTCCTGGGCTTTGGTTGTAGTTCCTGTGTACTGTTTCCTTGCCTTATTTGGGGAAGGGAAGCTACCTTGCTTACCAGTGGGAGTGGGAAGCATTGAGCTGCCTTTGTCCAGTTTTGTGAGGTTTCAGCCAGTAACTAGTAGTTTATTGGTCGTTTTGGGCCAGTTTCTAGCTTTTCCAGCCCCTGGTATAAAAGCAGCTAAGCGTTAACGATTTAGAGCGATTTAGCGAAGCTGCCACTGTTGCACACTAGGGCAGTGCCGGTTAAGCAGGTTTAAACTATTCGGCTACCTAAAGTCCACTCTTCAAATTTTCCCTTAAAACTACCTTCCTCGAACTATACTACTGATCAAATCAGCGTATCCTATAACTAAAAGATCAACTCTACTTGACTCCAAGTAGACTATTCTCTATCTATTAAACCTAGCACTTGCTCCTACAGTACTTATTACCTTGATACGGCACTCTTGTCATAGATAGTACCCCAAAAAGCAACCCCCCATTTCTCGGTCACCCACGTCCCCCCGAATCTTTTTTTAAAGTTTTTCGTCTACCCTTCTAGCATGTCGAGGATCAGTTGCTAGTGTCCTCTCCTGCTCAGCTGGTGAACCTGGGAATATTGAGGCAATGTTTCAATTGCCTCATGTACACAGACAACCCTTTCCTCCTCCCACAAAACACAAATACATGCGAGAGATGCAACTATACGGCCAAACTGGAGGCTGAGCTCTCAACATAGGACTGGCAAGACCAGTCAGGAGGAGAAGGTTACCACACACACTATAGACCCAGTCTCACATAGTACCATTACAACCTCAAATCATACACATAAACACACAAAGACATACTCGGAGGCTCTGATCAAAAATCTACCAAAACAGCAGAGGCCACCAAAGCAGACACCCAAACAACCACCACCTCAGAACACAACACCCACACATAGACCTCACAGTCAGAGTGTCAAACAGTCACAGCCCTTAAGGCCAAACACAATGCCAGACACACTAGTCATTGGTGACTCCATAGTCAGACACACTGATGTCCCGCTCACCAGACTGAGTAAGGAGAAGGTCACAGTAAGCTGCCTGTCGGGCTAGAATCCGCCACATAATGCAAGCACTCAGGTCTCTCAACAGCAGGTATAAATATGACTCAGTCATTGTCCACGCTGGTGTAAACGACCTGAGATGTACCTCCTTGGACTACATGAAAAGAGACATTGAGGAGCTCTCTGATTATGTAGCCCAGGCAGGTATGACCCTGACCTTGAGCAGTATCCTACCTTCACCAAGAATGATGCCACAATACAGAGATAAGATGATCAGCTTTAACAATTGGCTTAAACACTGGTGTCATTCAAAGGGGATCCAGTATCTGTCTGCCTGGGATGACATGCTGGACAAGCCACGCTGCAAGGGACGGCTTGCACCTGTCACCCTGGGATTCGGATATTGGCAAAGGCTCTTGCCACCCCATAGTGCCTTTTTAGGCAAGGCTCAAATTCTAAACCTACCACCCTAGAACACAAAAAGGAAAAAACTAAGGGTAATGCTGCTCAATGCCAGAAGTCTAAATCTCAAAATGCAAGGCCCTTCTCAGTATGGAGAACATCGATGTCTGTGCTATGACAGAAACCTGGTTTTTGTCTCCTGCGAGCTCCCCAGTGCTATCAGTTTTTACCTCATTTCATGCGTTCCGCCCCAAAATCCGGACAATACCAAGAAAGGAGGGGGTATCCATATTCATCAAGGACACCCACACCTCAAGACTGGTGGCAACGCACGATGCATCGGAGACCATCCAGGTGCAATTAACCATAGGCAAGACTGCTCTGCAAATTGTAGCATGTTACAGGCCACCTCACAAACTCAGGAAACTCACATGGCCTTCCTGAAAACACTAGAGGGATAAATGTATCACCAAACACCATCATACTAGGTGACTTCAATTACCCTAATATAGACTGGGAACACTACTCAAGCCCAAACACCCTAGCCCAAAAGTTCCTGGAATTCATAAACTCAAATGCCATGGAACAACTAGTCACCATCCCCACAAGAGGAGATAACATACTTGATCTCATCATCACGAACATGGGAGCACAATGTTCAACACCGAAGTATACCCCTCACTGGTGAGATCAGATCACAAACTAATCTCGCTGGAGGTCCTCAGCCCACCCCCACCTGCAATAAAAATGATCACAATAAAGAAAAACTCAAAAGACGACTTCACAATTCTAAAGACTAGTGTGGTCTCCTTTCAGGCCCCGAGCCGGGGAAAACAATACTCAAGCCGCTGAATCACTTACAAACGCCTTCTACCAGCACCTGCAGGACTGCATGGATAAGGCAATCCCAAGCAAAACAAAGACTCTTTGTACCAAAGGCAAGCGTCCAGTCTGGTGGACCCCAGCCATAAACAAACTCTACAACAAAGGAGGAAGCTACTACAAGATAGAGCAAAATCCTTAAAAGGTAAGACACCCTTGATCACTATAAGTAAAAAACTAAGAGCTCTCATAAAATCATCCAAAGCTAATTTCGAGAGAAAAATAGCTAAAGACTCAAAAGACAATCATAAGGCCTTCTTTAGCTATGTTAGAAACCTAGGAGGAAACTCCCAGATATGCTCAGAACTAGTTCAAAATGATGTGAAGATTACTGATCCTACAGACATTGCCAACATACTGGCTGACAGGTTCAGTGCAAACTTCTCCCCCCCAAAAGGAGAGATTTCTATACCAAATGAGTGCAGCCCCCAAACATCTCCAGCCCAAGTGAGAACTGCTCTCTCCAAAGCAAAAACACAGCATCCATGGGACCCGATGGTGTCCCCGGCTGTGTGCTCCACGAACTCAATGAGGAATTAAACCCACAGCTAGGACAGCTGTTTAATCAAAGTCTTACCTCTGGATACGTACCCAGGGAGTGGCGCACTGCAACTGTGGTCCCACTTCACAAAGGCGGTGCCTCCACAGACCCTGGAAATTACCGGCCCATTAGCTTGACAAGCCTTATCTGCAAAGCCATGGAGAGGATCATAATGGACCTCATAAATAAAGACATAGGGAATTTGCAGACTTTGGATCCAACCCAGTTTGGCTTTGTCAAAGGCAGATCATGCCTTTTAAACTTGGTTGACTTTTTCGAAACAGTCACCAAAGCCATTGATGAGGGAAAGGCAGTCCATACAGCCTACCTCGATCTGGCTAAGGCCTTCGATACAATACCACACTCGGGTATCATTGAAAAACTCATCAGCTTAAATGTTAACCCATACATCACAAGATGGGTTGCAAACTGGCTGAGTGACAGAACCCACAGGGTCAGAGTTGCTGGCGCCATGTCAGACTCAAAGCCTGTCACAAGTGGTGTCCCACAGGGCTCAGTCCTGGGCCCACTCTTGTTTGGCATCTACTTTTCAGTATAAGCAAACACAGGAGGGTTATGGCTGACAAAGTTTGCAGATGACTGCAAACTGGGCCATAGTAGAAAACACATCTGACACAGATATCCTTCAGAAGGGTCTCACAGAAGCGGATAACTGGTGCCAGAGCCACGGCCTAAAGTTAAATGCCAAAAATGCATAGTCATACCCTTCGGGAAAAACAAGGTTACCCCTAGCTACCAAATAGGTGGCAATCCACTGAGCACAGAAGAAGTTATCAGGGACCTGGGGACCCAGGTTGATAGTAGTCTGTCATTCGACACCCATGTAGCTAAAGTAGTTAGGAAGTCCTTCTACATTGCCCACCTTATCATGAAGGGATTCTCATCTAGATCAAGGGAGGTCATAGTCTCCCTTTACTCATCACTCATCAGACCAATGATTGAGTACAATGCCCCATTCGAATGTATCTGACCCGACACTTGCAGCAGCTGGAGAGGCCACAAAAGTTCCTCACCAAAAGGATAAAGGGTCTCAAAATCTGTCCTATGCTGCCCGACTGAAAGAACTCCAGCTCTATTCAGTCGCCTAAACACCGCTGCTCAGAGGTGACCTTTGCCTAACATACAAGGCCATGTCAAACCCAGATTTGATGAATATGCTTCACCTCAAAAATCTAGATCCATCAGAGCCACAAGGGCGGGAGACTTAAACCTCGACACGGCTATTAATAGGACGTGCTGGAGGGATAGATTCATCACCCAAAGACTCCCTATGCTGTGGAACAAAATCCCGATACATGTGAGGCAGAGCACCTCGCTGGCCTTGTTCAAGAGAAATCTTGACCAATGGATGGGAGATCGCAGATATACCCCAGGAATTACCTCAGTGTCACTGCTCGACAGAGGCACAGCAAAATAATGGGTATAGTTCCCCATACTAAAGGGGTGGCGTAAGCCACAAAACAATGGGCTAGGCTTATAAATGCCCTCGGGCAGATAGCCTAGTATGAACCTATGAACCTATGAACCTATGTTGCTAGAATAGAATACAGGGAGTCACCAGAGCTGTAATGGCTTTTGGAGATTGTGATTACTGCCTTATTAGTGGATCTAAGTTCTCGGTTATTGGAGTACAGGATGATCAGGTAAGGCTGGAGTTTTGTCAGGTTGGTAACAGTATTTGGTGAGCTAGAAGAAGTTGGTTTAGAGCTAAAGTGTTTGGGAGTTCAAACCAGGAAAGCTGTTTAAGGACAGTGGTGGGTGCGGTAGGAGGAGTTTGTGGTGAATTTTGCTATTTTGTTGTAGCATACTGATAGCTTGTATAAATCACTCTTGTTTAGATTAATTAGGACAGGAGAAGCATACAGTAAGGTAGACAGAAGATGGGTATGAGCTAGGGTAACTTAACTGTTGCTGGTTAGGAAGTTTTTACATCTGTAAAGAGTACCTAGTTTTTTGTTCATTTTGGTTATTGTATGAGCTCTGTTTGTCAAATTTTATACTATTGTCAATAATGAACCCTAGTAATTTGGTTTGTGTGATGGGGAGATAGGGGTATTATTTAATGCAGAAATAGAGAATGGGGGAGTAGGTGATGCTGCTTTGGAAGGATGAAAGTGCATAAGTTGGGTCTTTTTAGGATTTATTATTAGCTGGGAGTTTGTTAGCCAGGTTTTAATGGATGTAAAGGCGTCTTGGGTTTTGATCTGAAGTTGTTGGAGGGTGGTAGCAGAGCAGATTAAGGTGGAGTCATCAGCATATTGAACCAGGTTTGCTAGGGGGGTGGTTTTGTGAAGATTATTTGTAAATACAGTGAAAAGTAGGGGTCCTAGGATTCATCCTTGGGGTACTCCTAGTTTTACAGGAAGTAATGGGGAAAAGGGAGTTTTTCCACTGAACAGCTTGTTGGCATTGGGAGAGATAGTCCTGAAACCATAATAGAGTGGGAGTAGTTAGTTTTAATTCTGAGAGTGATGTTATTAGTTTTGTATGGGAGACTGTATCAAATGCCTTTCATAAGTCAAGTACAACTGCAGACACTAGTTGTCCGTTGTTGCATTGCATATTTACTAGGTTACTAAAATGGATGAGTGCAGTGGTAGTGCTATGGTTGGGGTGGAATCTGTGTTGAGTTTCGGCAAGAAGATTGTTGGAAAGGAGATGTGTTAGGACCTGGGTGTGGATACATTTTTCCATTATTTTAGCCAGTGGGGAAAATATAGCTATAGGACGGTAGTTTGTTAGGTAAGTGGAGTTGCCCCCTTTGAGAATTGGTATAATGTAGGAGATTTTCTAGAGAAGTGGCACCTTTTGCTCTGAGATAGATCTGTTAATGATTACAGAGACTGGGTAGGAAAAGGCTTTGGCGGCTATTTGTAGGAATTTGGCAGGTAGTTTGTCTACTGCTAAGTTGGTGGGTTTAAGTTTGGTTAGGTGTCTATAGATTATGTAAGTTGGTACAGGTTGAAGGGTGAAGGAGTTAACGTTATTTGATGGGTTATATAGTATAGTGGGGGTTGAGGAGTGTGGGTCTGTTGACAGCTTTAATACAGAGTTGGTAAAGAACTCATTGAATTGGGTGGCTGTGTTTATAGAGGTGGTGTCTATGTTTGGATGAGGAGTTGGTGATTTACCTGGTTAGAGAATACTGTTTATAGCGGCCCAGAACTTTTGTGGGTTGCTATTATGCTTAGTTTGAATTTCACTATAGTATTTTTTGTTTATGTAGTCTAATTTGCTTTTTTACTGTGTTTCTCAGTTGTAAGAATGTTTGCCTTTTAGGAGTAGTTTTGTTTTTGTGCCAGGTGTCTCATGCTTTGTCCCTTTGTTTCATAAGTTGCCTAGTGCTCTTGGTAAGCCATGGGCCATAGATGTCTTGGTGGAGCAAGTTGGTTGAGAAGGCCTAAGAAGATAGTGTTGAAATACTCAAATGCTTCATCTAAAGGAAGTGTTAAAAGAGGGGACCAGTTAGAGTGTTTAAGGGCTGTATTAAGTTCATCAGCCCTGAAGTTTTTAGTGTATCTGATGTGTTTAAGAGAGCTAGATCTAGTGAGTTTAGTTTGGTCTCTGATGAAGAAGGTTGGGAGGTGGTCACTTAGAATGTCTTGTAGTGTACTACAATTATGGGTGGAAGATGGGCTATTGGTAAGAATCCAGTCTAGTATTGATTCTTTTTTTGAGGTTTTGTCTACCCTAGTAGGGGTGTGTATAAGCTGTGAGAATCCATAAAGGTTAATATGATTTCAAGAGTGGGGTGATTTAAGTGAGGTCCAATCAATACTGAAGTCACCTAGTATAATGGTTTCATGGGGGAGGGTTTCTGATGTCCATTGGAGAAGAGATTATAGGGTTTTGGTGTTATCTCCTGGAGGGATATATGATCCTAAGATATTTAGCTGTTTTTGTGTATTTAGTCTTACCTTAGCAAGTAGGATATCTGCATTATTAAATGCAGGATTTTCTATGTTATATAGTTCAACATTGATGTTGCTGTGATATAGGAGAGCGACTCCACCTCCTCTTTTAGCTGTACGGTCATTTTGTAGTATCCTATAATCAGGAGGAAGTACTTCTTCATTTTTAATGTGTGGTTTAAGCCATGTTTAACCTTGGGTGGCCGCGGTGGTGCAGTGGTTAGCATTGCCGCCTTACAGCAAGAGGTTCTTTGGTTCGATTCTCAGTTGGGGTGCCTTCTGTGCAGAGTCTGCATGTCCTCCCTGTGGTCGCATGGGTTTCCTCCAGGTGCTCTGGTTTCATCCCAAAGACATGCTGCAGGTGGATTGGACACTCTAAATTGGCCCTAAGTGTGAGTGTGTGCCTTCTGTGGAAGATTGGGCACCAGGCTGGCAACTCAACACTGTAAAACTCCACTGCCAATCATGAGCGGACAGGTGATCTGCTGTGGCAACCCCTAACTGGGAAAAGCTGGAAGAAGGTTTAAGCCATGTTTCTGTGAAGAAGATAATGTCAAGTACATATAATGCTATGGTTGCATGGAGCTCAGTGGTTTTCTTAAGGATGCTTCTTATATTATGATTTATTATTAGAACATTGGATCTTCTCTTAAGCAGGCTAGTATTGGTTCTAGGTGATTCTGGTGATTTGTAGGATTTGTTATTGGAGCTGGGTTGGGGTTGATATCACCACTGCATAGTAGGTGAGAGGCACTGTTTATTATGGTTTGTAGGTATTTGAAGAAGGCTAAGTCACATTGTATGGATACCTTAAATTTGCTTTGATAACGGAGGAGTTTCTAGGGGTGATGGTCATAGGTGGTGTGGTTAAAGAGTGAGGATGAGTAAGGGGTAGTTAATGAATTTTGGAAGTGAGGATGAGGTTGTGTGACATGCTGGGGATTGTAATGTTGTTCAAGTAGGGTGAGGTTAGATGGGCTGTGATACTGAATGCTAGTGTTAGGATTATTTGATGGGAGTATATGTTTGGCTTGACAGAAGTGGTAGGAGTGTATAGAGATAACCCTGTGGAATGTGTAGGGGTTCTGATAGTATATAGTGAGGATGGATTGTAGCAACTTTGAGAGTGGGGAGGTACTATGTGTAGAGTGTGTAATATGAGAGCAAAGGAGAGGGAGGGGTGGTGGTGGTTTGTGTGATTGGCTGAGAGATAGGGGTTAGGTGTGGGTGTGGTAAGGTTAGGTATGAAGCAAATGAGCTAGGTGGTGGGTGGGAATGGGAGTAGCATAGGGGAGTGGAGCAGGCAGAGCCCTACCTAGGAGGTAAGAGAGGGAAAAAAAGTATAAATAGTCTAAGTAATTAATGTAAGCAGCGTTGTACCTTAATGGCAGGGATTATGCCAATTACTATGTTCTACTATTTATTCACAGTGAATTGAAAAACAACTGCTTTGAAGAGACTTGGGTAAGAATTTAAATAACTGTAGAGCACTATCTTGCTTACATGATGAGCTTCTTATCTGGGCTAACTTGTTTGGTGGTGTTCTCCTGCCAGCTAGTGGCAGTTAGTTGCAATGTCAGGGATTGAAAGGGGGGGGGGGGCTTGCAAGTGTGCACGCTAAGCCAATATAATAAAATTAAGTAAAAGCACTAAGAACTAGATGCATAAATTAGTTAACAGGGAATATACCTACATAAGAATATTTCAGGGAGTAAAAGTCCCAGTACTGAGTCCTTTTGCCTTCAGTTGTTTGCAGAATAATTTTCAGAAATTCTTCACTTGGGAAAGAGGGGGGCAGCCATGAGTGAAGTAGACCTAGAAATAAGACTATTTCAGTGAGTAAAACTCCCAGTAATTTGTAATTAACTACAGCTGTTACTTGGAATAGTAATGTCCTCTTGTCCTACTATATGATGCTGGGGTTTCAACAGGTCTGTAATAGTTCCAACAGCTGTACATTTATTGAACTATAGTACTGCAGAGTGTAATAGTGTAGGTATTAATGTACTGCTTTTTCCTCTCTTATCACAGGTGACCAAGGGGGGTTGTTCTCTGTCCTCTACACAACCTGATATCAGTGTCTCTTCAGACTCTGATGATCGTGGTCACAGTGAGGGACAGGTGGGGTTTCAGGGGCTGAATATGTCCCAGAGGTTGACATCACTCTTCTGCCCTCATTGTCAGCAGACAGTCAGTATGCCTACACATAGCCAGTACCCAGAGGCCACAGATATTGGTCAGTCAGAGGGAGGGGACATTGAACAGGAAAGTGTGGCAACTATGGCTCCAGTGAGTGTAGACATTGGCCATTTCCAGATACCTGGCAAGGTTCCACACAGGCAGATTGATAGGGGTGCTCCTAGGAGGTCTGCTGTCCATCCTCCACCTGTTGCAGGTGTCACATCACAGTTCACTCTGTGTATGCTTCAGGGCATCATGGAGGCACAGGCATGCACTGAAAGGAACTGCAGATGTATGGTCAGGGTTATGGATGAAACACAGTCTGACATCCGTGACTGCCCCTGCCACATTGGTGACACCCTGGATTGTTTCACTGATGCAGTGGACAGAAGGTGGGCTGAGACAGTGTCTGTCTTGGAATGCACAAGTGTCTGTGTTGGAATGTGTGGTTGGAGTTGAGCATCAGCCTCATGGATGTAGGTCAGTAACCCCATCTGCTGAGAGTTCACATGGCCATGCACAAGAACGCTCCAGTAGTGGCAGTACATCCAGCACTACAGAGGGGAGTGTGCTGTCCACACCAAGACATGGTAGGCCATGAGCTCATGGTCCTGGGCATTCCTGTGGAGGACACGGTCCCAGCAGACAGCAGTCACCATCAAGTACTAACACCGCTTCTGACCTTGGGCATGGAGGTGCCAGTGCAACTCCTGGCAGACCCAGCTCTGGTGTTCAGGGCCAGAGATGGTGAACTGTCAGCTCTACCATACATGGTTCAAAGCTGTCCAACATACACACATGTAGGGCTAGCACTGAGCTTGACTGTGTCCACACATACACTCGCACACCACTGTCAAATGCAGATCACCTACAGACACACATGGAACATTTCCATGGTCCATCTTGCCTGCTTCCCTTTCTGACTCTCAAATATGCTGTCCACCTTTTGGATCAGTCTAAGCCTCTTGCACCCCCACACAACACCCTGTGTAAGTGATGATACCTGTGTTGCATCTCTGTCATCCTCATCACCGATGCAGGGAAATGAAGGTATGTGTCTGATGCACATGGTGACTATATAAATTAACATGTACTTGTGTAATGCAGTGTTTAAACATGCCACTTGTAGTGGTTACTAACAGATACTGTATGCTGACATTTGTAATGAGTTAGCCACATAATTCTGTGTACCTTATGTTGTATGATGTTGTAATGGCTGTATACTTACACAATGAAAGGTGTGTCATGGGCCTGTTTAGATTTCTCTTTAAGGATTCTGTTGGGGACACCTATGGACACACTGCAGCAAGACAGCCATAGATGTCACAGCACAGGATAGAATGTCAGCACAGAAGAAATATGTCCTCAAACAAGGTACACCACTATAGGTGAATGGCTCCATAAGTCCATATGTGTGTAACAGGCTAACAAGGACAATGGCCTCAGTCAGCATACTCATGCATCCCTAATCTGTGAAAATGTCTGATACCCTTGAAAAGTGTCACCAGCGTGTTGGGAGCTAACATATCTACAAGCTGTGGTGCTGGGAATACCTATCTTCAAATTTCCTGTGTCCAGTACAAACATTTGTCCAACAACAGCTATGATTGTTGTGTTCTGCATCCCATGGTGTAACCTTCACCTCATGTGTGTCACAGCAGATGCATGCTTCACATGCATGGGGGGCTTTTTACATATAGGGTGTACTGTCTGTGTGACATACCTGTCTCTCGAACAAGTAGCATTTATACCAAAGTGATAGTGTAGGTGTATAAGTCAGGTAAGATATGTGTTAGTCCTGTCATGGATGCATGGGAGGTACATAGTGGGATCTGATACCTCCCTGTATGGCAGCCATACACATCCCTCCAAAGCATTTATGAGACAGACTATGCATGTATGGTCTTGACACGGACTCCATAGGACATGTTATCTGCAACGTGTGTTGCAGTACCATGGAACCTGTGTGGCTGCTACGGTTGTAAGATATGCCTGTGTAGTGACATAGTAAGGGTGTCATTGTACACAATGATAGGTGTGATGAGTGCCACATTCAGAATGGCAATGACAGTCTGGGAGTTACATCACAGACCTGTCTCTTTATGATGTACAACATTGAATGCATCCCCATATCTCACCGACCACTGAATATCAAAGGCTACATTTCTCCCTGTATCCATACATCCATGAGTAATGGCTAAACTGTGTGTGGTGTGCGGACACTACTCTATTTCCCAGGGGTAGATGACTTTCCAAAGGATAGTATTGTGCAGTCATTGCCATTTAGTATTTGTCAGTGGCTCAGACCACAACAGAATGACAGAATGTGTGTCACAGGCAATCCTGGTTAACTGTTGGTTCTGTGTGGGATTCAGTGACAGCTCCTAATATGCAATCACCTGCTAATGTAGCCAGTCTGAGGGCACCGACATTGGCTGTGACTGAAGAGAGGGAAGGTATATATCATCAATGATGTCTGGGGAAATCCACTGGTGACTGGCATCATTGTAGCTTAGGTCTCCCAATGCTATCTTCCTAGATTATGACTGTCAGACACTTGCCTACCCACCAGCTGTCATAACACGCAGTAGATAACCTGTACAGTTTCCAGCAAGGCCTGCTGGCCTAATATTGCCAAACACCTTGTCAGGCCATGGTAGGTAGAGTGAGTAACATTCCTGTCATCCATTGCATAGTGTAACACTCAATGAGGTCCATCAGTTAGAGTCAGTAGGCATGATTGGGCCTTGAGCATAACAAGCAGTGTGTGGTCCAGTGACAGTAGGTGTACAACAGTGTTACTGCTCATATCCATGCTAACTCCTTTCATGGCATTTCATGTCACATGACTCAGAGATCTGGGTACACTGACTGGCACTACATGCTAGTTGTCCTTTGTGCAACTAAGTATTGCAGTTGCTTCCAGCATGTTCCATGAAGACAGTCATCTAAGGTGTGTGTACAGAGTGCAGACAAACACATTAGGGAAGTGCAATATGTATACCCTTTGAAGGTAAGTTGGGGGTTTTATGCAGGTATTCTGTAGCTGGACAATACCCAAGCAGTGTGTACTGGAAGGACACAATTAACTTGTGAAGACTGTGGAAAGCAGGGTAGTCCACAGAATTGTTGGTGCCTGGCAACAACTAATGTTGGTCTCACTGACACCACTCTCACAATGGATACAATGCTCCGATACATCTTCTGTCATCACATGCAAGATGGTACTACGAAGCCCATTATGAAAAGCAGGACACAGCCTGTTTGTTTATCCAAATAGCTGTCCCACAGCACAAAAGCCTCTGTAGGCTTCACATACTCTTTTCCAAGTAGATGCCTTGATTAGCAACCTGGGCACTCAGTTGGCTTTTGCATGTGTTATGCTATCTGTTCCAGGGCTGGCTGTATGTCACTAGGGAACGGACAAGAAGGGGATTATTAGCACTACTGTAGTGCCACAATATAATGTACAATGTCCATTGACATAGATGTCTTGCTGTAACAATCAGCATACTGCCAGTGAGCCATCATAGGTGACACTTTCATGTCATGCATCCTGCCCTTCAACACATTACTGGTGCATATCTGCATGACATGGCTGTGAGGCCAACTGTGGCAGGCTGGCCATCTTTGGTCAATGTGTGTGTCCACCTGCCACATGTCCTAGGCAGTTATGTACCTGACACATATCTGTGTTCCCACATCATATCACAAAACAACCAGTGTGCTGTCTAGTTGCTTGACAGGCAACATGCACGTGCCAGACCAACGTAATGTCAGCAAAGTTGAACAAGTCCACTATGCATGAACAGGCATCCACATCTTCTCTGCAAGGTGTGCCTACAAACACTGTATATCACGCTGTCAACACCAAGGGTGTGACAGCATGACCCTACTTTTGCTGGACCTGCTGCTGAGGGGTGAGTGTGTCCCTACACCTCTACTCCTATGACACACAAACACAACATGTGACAGATGTGACTGCATTTCAAACCTTGCTGCCATGGTATCTCCAACAGCAGTCATTACATATGGCAATTAGCATTATGCCAGCATGTACAGCTCACATCCTGCACCACCTATACCCACATTACATACACCTGCATGTGTGCAGCCCCTTACAAGACATATTCCCAAACCGACACCTCAGAACATCCTGCCTCTGGAGAGCACAGTACACATAACTGCATGCACCACTCTCTGACTGGTCAAACACCAGAGGCAAAACACAAAATCACACCTCTTAGTCAAAGTTGATTACATTGTGAGACACACTGATGACTGTGTCAAGTGGCACCATATGGGACAGGTCACAGATAGCTGTCTGTGGATTGAAACAATAGGCCTTACCACACATTGCCGCAAATCAAGGGATATCAATTAACATAATGTTGACATCCTAGTTCCTGCAGGTCTGTATGACTAGGGACATACATCACTGGCCTTTATGCAGACACATAACTGTGGTTAGCCAGTCTGTGTCTCTTGCGGGTATACACATACCTTGCTGCTGCAGTTGACACTCACCTGGGATGATGGCTTCATACACATGGAAATTGATGGATGTCAATAATTGCCTTAGCGTGTGGTGTCATTGTCAGGGTATCTACTACATATCTGCCTGGGATGCCTTGCTCAACAGACATCAATGCTTCACCAGTGATGGTGTTCATCTATCACCCCTGAGATTTGGAGTAATGGCCATGGCTAACAACACCCCCACAATGCAACTTAGATGCACTGTTTAGGGAAAAGTTGTCAATGAGAACATCATCTTTATACAGCATCATGGTTATGCTGCTATATGGCAACATTGAACCCCTCTCTGTTGAATTATGCAGATGTGTGCAGTCAAGGGCATGTGGTTCAAGGCTGTGGACATCACTACAGCCATACTAGACTACATGTCCATCCACATCTTCACACCTGAAAATGACAGTGTTCAAGGTAATGCAGGTGGAGTATACATACTCATTAAGGATAGATGCACATCCAGATTTTGTGAAACACTGTAATTTCCCAGAGACACTGTAGGAGCCATTCACTACTAGAAGGGCACATAATCAAGCAATAGTTGGCTACAGGAGCAGCTCCATATATCCAGACACTCATTGTTTGTATTTGTATGTACATGTGGCTACCAAGATACATCAGTACACCATGTTGTAGGGTTGCATTAAGTGACCACCAGCTGTGTTGCTTAGTCATGCTGCAGCTCACTTGCCCAAAGGTTTGTCTACATCCTTAACTACAATGTCCTGCAGCAGTGCCATAACATCCTCCAAGGGGAACCAAAGTATTGCAACATGTGTTTACCAATATGGATAACCACTGCAGCCCCCCAATGTGAGGTTCTCCCTAGTGAGATCTGACCACAGATCAGTGCCATTAAAACTACCAGCACTAGCTCCACTTGCAGACAGTACAGACATATATTTCAACAAAGCCATTTATTACTGCCTGTGGGATGGTTTACTTAGCTTGACTGCACCTCTCCACTCTGATGGAACAGCATGTATGCAAAGCTGTGCACCCATGCATTATGCCAGCAGCATTACAACTGCATGAACACGGCTGTACCTGATAGGAGTAACACAGGCTCCTCATGGCACAGCAGACCTGCCTGGTGGACAACTGCCATTATCAGGCTGTACAATAGGAGGTGGACATTGCTGTGTGGCAGTTGGGGTGAGATGACTCCTCCAAAATGGTGATACAAACTTCTGGGTTACAACAACCACATGGTGTTCCGATGTTGTGTAGACACAGTAAGTGAAAAAATTAGCCACCCACACAAAGCAGAACCACAATCCACAATGTAGTTACATGTCTAACCTCAAAGCACAGGCTTAGATTGTCGGTGAACTCATACTTAATGACGCCACATAGAATAGATCTGTACCTATAGATAACCTGTAGTCCCACATGTTATGCATCAACTTGACTCCCTGTCCCCACCACATGTGATGCATGACATTCCTACAACCTGTCGCATAACTTCCATATCTACAGAGCAGGTCATAAATAGTCTCTTTATGGAGAATACAAAGCATATATTGGACATGTTAACATCCTAGGCTGTATTCTACATGGAATGTGTCATGGATTACTGACACTATTGGGAACACCTTGCAATCATACTGAAATCACTGGCTGAACTCCAGATGACTGGACAATGCCAACTGTTATACCTTTGCACAGACATGGTGGATACACTGACCACAATAACTATAGACATCTTTGCCTGAGTATCCATAGCTGTATAGCTGTAGGGGCAATCATCATGCAGCTGATCAGCACACATATATGTGATCTACACACAGTTAACTGTACACAGTTTGAATGTCTGACAGGGGTATCATTAATGTTAAATGCAGTGGACATTTCAAAGGCAGTCATCCAAGGACCTGGGTGAGGGGACATCAGGGCATACAACTCCCTGGACTGAGCCAAGCTGTCTGACTATATCCCCTACTCAGACATCATGTACAAAGCACCCACTTAGGCATCTACAATACTATCATTGTAGGGGTCACTTAGTGGCCCATTGATGTCACACATACTCATTATAGGGACATCCATCTCCAATACCTGGTCTGTAAGCAGCAGTGTCCAACAGGCTCAGTCCTGGGTCCTCTACTGCTTGGAATCCATTTAATAATGAAATAACAAATATTGACTGTCTGTGGCTAACAGTGTTGGCTGATGCCTGCAAAGTGTGAGCACTCATGGAGTCTGTGAGTTATGTCAATATCCTACAAGAGGGTATTGATGAACAAATGCCTGCTGACATAGTAATGGCCATAAACTCCATGCAAATATATATATGCAGTGTCATTTCCATCATTAATACCTACATACCTGGTAAGTAGGACATCAGTTGCAACATGTGATGTACATACTCAGGGGAGAAAGAACTGGGCACACAGACCTGGCCACTCACATTTACACCTAATGTGCCTGAGATCACCATGTCTCCCCAGTGGTATGACAGGAATCATGTGTCATAGTTAAGGACACAATCACTCATAATTGACATACTCATAACCTCCATGTACTCTTCCCTCAGCATGCCAATATCTGAGTGCAATGGCCATTTGGTAATAGACCTTTCCAAGCAGTACCGTAACTTGCACACAACAGTCTTCAGCATGTGTTCAATCGGGATCATCTGAAATGAGTGTCATTGTAGTCTGTGACATATAGACTACTCAGAGGTGATCTCTGCCTTGCATACGGGGCAATGTGTGACCATGCTTGACTGTAAATACTACATATCTGTAGGTGGTATAGTATATGGATTAATCACTGTAAGGACATTAACCTAGTATGTGACATTAATAATACATCCTGGTGGGAGAGATTTGTCTAGCAGACTTTAACCCACCTTTGCAATATAACCCTGGCTAATGGCAAGCGAAGCACCTCAGTGCACCTCAGCACATGCCACCTGTATGATTGGCTGGGCGAGTGTCATCTCAACACAGGGCTTCTGCCTGTGTCCCTCTTGGACTGGGGCAATATGTGCTGATCATGTAAATAAGGGTATACAGTTGTCTATGATTGTGATTGCTGTATGTCCAGTACAATAGTGAGGTACAAATGTCCTATAGTACCATAAGTGGATGTAAATTGTTCTAACAGCCACACACACAAACATGGCTACATTGAGGATAGCACCACTTCCAATTGCTGCTTACAGGACATGACATAGCACACACATAGTGCAAGTTGTCTGTATGTAGATTAGAACACTTACCTATGTAATGGTACACACTATTGATCACAGTACATGATGCATGTAATACACCTCATGTCTGATAGTACTGTCAGTTTAGGACATATTATGCTTGATCACATTAGCAGGCCAAGTTGTGATCAGGCATTTGGAGGACCACATCATCTGCTACAATTAAAATTCTGAAAACCCTACCTGTTTGTCAATTACTGAGGTGATCATATTTATGCCATATGGACATACACACACATGCACCAAGTGGCCTACAGTAAGATTAGAACCCCTACCTATCTAGTCTTATATACTACAGATTACAGTACTTATTGCACATGCCACAGCTTAAGTTGGATGCTACAATGGCAGCTGGTGGTCTTAAGGTAGATGACATTATCAGGCCTTGTAGAAGAGGGCAATTTGGAAGCCAGCAGCAACTTACAGGGCCAAAAAGTGCATAACCATTGCAGTTTGTTAGCTAATGTGGGTTTCTCAGTTGTATGGCAAGGGGATACATACACACACACACACACACACACACACACACACACATACACACACACACACACACACACACACACACACACACACACACACACACACACACACACACACACACACACATACACACACACACACCAAGTGGCCTGCAGTGAGATTAGAACCCCTACTTATCTAGCCTTACACACTACATATCACAGTACGTATTGCACACACCAAAACTGATGTCTGTTTTATCTGTGACTGCAGGCAAACTACTTGTGAATTACACAAACTAGGCTTGTGTTTGCTCACCTATTGCTGTCTATGTGGTGACACCCAGCAGGCACGCAGGTAGGTAAGTGCATTATGTACTGTTGAGGCCTTACTTTGGATCCTTTGAGAAACATTAAAGATGTGTGATAGAGCAGCTTTACTCACCAGTATTAGGGTATGTAGGACAATACAGACATCCACACACATATTTATGTATATAACAGGGATGTATATATAAATGTAGCTGTATGAGTGTGTATGATATGTATATGTGTTATGTAGATATATGGGGAGAGACTGAGATGTATGTTTTTATAGATGTATATAGCTATATATATATATATATATATATATATATATATATATATAGATATAGATATATATTTTATATATATATTTGAAACTACATAGAGATAGATATATTATGTACTGTATGTGAGAGAGAGTGACATACAGATATGTACAGATATATGTATGTATGTATAGACATATGTATAGATAACAGGTCATTTTGATCAAGGGGCAACAGGATTGTGCTCAGTTTAAGTGTATGGGCATGCCCAGTGGGACTGTCAGTACTTATAAAGTGACTCCAGGCCACCCATACCTGTACTCCAGTCTGGGATTTTGTGTGTTACGGGCACTAACATCTGTCCCTATTTCTGCAGTACTGCACTTCACTCACAATGTCCATGGCATTCTCCAGCTGTATGATGTAATTACTATGTGATAGAGGTTCATAATGTTACACCATACACAGACTGACACTCTGTGACAACACCAACAGAATAATGCCTCACATGCAAAAGATGTGGATACCTCCAGATTTAAACCATCAAAGGCATCACCCATGCTAATTTCTCTAGTCCACTGAGCCACACAAACTGCCAGCCAGAGAGTAGTCATTCATCACACAGTCAAAAGCATACATATGTACATTGTTATTCCTGCATTAAGCGAGACATACAATGTGTGCATGATTTCTGTTACTGCCCTGAGTTTGCCCGAACTGCTGATATACCATTGATGACCTAATATTACAGTGGTTATGTGGGGAAATTGTTGTGTTTTGTGTGGGGGAGCAACACCACATGTTCTGCTGGGATACACAGTAGTCCAACTATCATGTGACCCCACTGTTTAACATCTCCCTTGCCTGATGTAGTGCATATTCCAACTATGAAGCCTAGTGAATATTAAGGAACACATACTAGTGGACTGGGTAACTGTAGTCCAATGCAGATGTTACTTGTGTCCAAAAAGCCCACTATATTTACTTGCACAAATGCAACAAAGGCATACATACAATAGCATATTACAATAGTCCTTACAAGTAGTGTGTAGATTACGGACTTACCTTGTGAATGCAGTGGTTGACAGCACTGTAGTTTAGGGCTGACTGTCTGATGCAAGCAGTATACAGCCAATACATGTATAGGTACAGGTTGTGTGGGCCTGGCATCAATTTTACTATATGTATGTGAGTAGGAGTAAGGTGTCAGTCCCTAGTGCCCTAGGTTGTCTGTGAATGTGCTATGCATTGTCTCTTAGCCAAAGCTAGGACATACTGGGCATACCTACATCTGCCTATAAGGACATCATCAGGGGGTTCTTCCTCCGAGGCCTCCTGTGAGTGTGGCTGTGGTGACCTGGCAGTGGTGGGGGGCTGTGTATCCCTTTCCTTTTCTGATCCTGCTGCAGCTTTTTCCATAGGATCATATTATGTAGCATAACACATACTGTGAACATATGTGCACATGTGGCTGGAGAGTACTGCAGGGATCCCCCAGATATATCGAGGCACCAGAACCGTGACTTCAGAAGCCCACACACATGCTCTATGATGTTCCTAGTTTGTGTATGTGCCTAATTATGGCATTCTTTGGTGGTTATGTGTGCATTTCTGATGGGTGTCATCATCCACGGTTCCAGGATATAGCCAGCATGCCACAGTAAATGGCCATGTGGAATGTCCCCCCCCTAGCAAACATGTGGTACAGCTGTGATGCTTGCCAAATATGGGAGTCATGATAA